>NC_044981.1:138402788-138679654 GCF_008728515.1 Papio anubis | reverse complement strand
GAACACATTTTTAAAGAGCAATTTGGAAATATGAATCAAGGCTCTTAAAAGTATGTATGCCCTTTTTTACCTTGGCCTCCTACAGCTAGTTATGTGTCCTGAAGGTATAATCAGAGGTATGAATAATGATATATGTCTAGATTATAGCTATCTTTGGAGAGGATGTTCAACAAAATCAATAAATCTAAAATTTGCAAATTGCTAGATAAGTTGATATGATGTGAGAAAATGTTCTCAATTCCAAAACATCCAAGTAGTAAACTGTAGTTGAATTAGCAACAACCTATGAAATTCAAAGTGTTTAATATTTTAATTGGTTGTATCCAGTAAACTAAAATGTTACTTTAAGAAACAGAAACAAGAGTAGCATCTGCATAAGGACATGCCCACATTTGTGTGAGAAAGTCCTCTAGAACTTAAGCTTACAACAGAAATGCATCACTGAGTAGTAGCAAAGAGTCACAGTGTCTGAAACCATTGAAGCCAATGACCATGGTGAATTTAAAAAGAATGAGATTCAAATCAGTAAAATTATAAGAGAATAAAGGTGAAGGAAGGCCCATTGGCTATTATTGTAATAGCTAAACTTTTACTTGCATTTAAAGCTTACAGAATATTTTATTATATTTTCTTCACCTTCACTAACCTTTCTAAAAAGATATTTATTTTTCTCTAAAGATACTAATTTGAAGAAATTTTTTTCTAAATATGGCAACTAGAAATTTCTAAATGTAGAAAATTTTGTGTTGATACTTGGCATATGCCTATTGAAAACAATAGAAAATAATGTTGCTTCTAAAATAAATGAGATTTTTTCTAGAAAACATCTTCCTGCCTAAAATTCAGCTAAATTTCCTACAGTTCAGTTAAATGTTCCTAGAGTTCAGTTAAATGTTAGATAAAGTCTTCAGGACCTAGAAAGTATCAGCTTTGAATAAAATGAAGTAACTTATGGCACCTATTAAAATAGTTGTTATAGTGATTAAAATAGTGTCTCTTAGATAATGGTTTTATTAGCACCATTAGGACTAAAGTCAGATTTCTCAGGGCTAGATAGATAATTTATAACTGGTAAATAATATGTTTGTTCAGATATCTTGGTATTATGCTTTGGTATCTTAGATTTTAAATGGATGTATTATTATAATGCCGTTGATTCTTACAATAGATTTTCCTTACAAACTATGAATACACTTAATGTAAAATAACTTTATTTAACAAATGCTAGATTGAAATAATTTAAGAAATAATATTTTTACCATATATCCCTAAAATGTAACTTGAAACTTCCAAGATTAACTCAGATAAAAACAAACATACTGAAAATTTTGCCACGGGTCAATTTCTGAAATTCTGTCCCTCTGGTTTTTTGGAAACAGCATGCCGTGGTAGTCAAGAGGTATATTCTGGAGTCAGGCAGAACTGGGTCTGTGCACTAGTTAGATGAGTTCAGGCAATACACTAGCCACTGTAAGCCTATATCTCCATCAATAAAATGGAATAAGTGAGGGCACCTATTAATACAGTTGTTATAGTGATTACATTTAAAAATAAATGTAAAGGGCTTAGCACCATACTTAGCAAACAGTGAGTGCTCTCATTAAATATTAGATATTATTTTTATTAATATTTGAACAATTAAATCTACACAGTATGTTATTACATTGGGACTTTATTAAGGCATCATGAGCTATATCAGAAATACTTAAAAACATATTTAGCCTAGATATAATATTAAGCCTTCAGATGAATTAAATGTCAGTGAAATTGACAACTTTAGCCTGTAGAACTGTCATAGAGTTATTTCTGCTTTATAGAAAGGACAATCATAAGAAATACACTTTGAGCATTATCTCAGTTGGGAAATACTCCTATGAATTCAGGGTAATATAAATTGAAAATAGATTTTATCATGAACATCCAAACCATATTAGACGTGCTAGCATATAATTGACTGATAATGAACAAATGAACAGGAATTGTGTCTTCTGGGTTTAGCCTGCTAACATTACATGAACTAATTTCTATAGTTAAGAGATAATTGTCAGTTGAAACTATCTTTTCTTTGTACTTCTTGGGAATTATTTGATTATTACATACAGGAGCCATTATTTTATATCCCTACATCTCTCCACTGTATACTATCTTCTATGCTAGACTGTCATCTTTCCACACACCAACCCCGCCACCAAAAAAAAACGAAAAACAAAAAACTCAACATCACCAATTCTGTGCACCCTCCTGGACAAACCTTACCACTGATGCTGGCCACTCATCTTCCCCATTCCCAAAACCCACAACTCATGATTGGTTGACACGACCCCTTACTTCAAAAGAAACCAACTCAAGCGCGTCCTCCAAAATCAAGCTGAAACTTATTTTCAGGGGGAGACTTCATCTTTACTTAGCTTCCCCATTTCGATATTTTTTCTCATTGCCTTTCCCCTGAGAGCACTTTCTCAGGAAATTATTTTCTCAAGAATTTCTGTCTCAGACTCTGCTTTCAGGGACTCCAACCATAACAACCTTCCTGATTCTCCAAATCAGTTCTTAGACAGCAAATTCCATCTTGATATATCTGTTCCACTGCCTCTATTGTAATGCAGAATGAATGGTACTGTATTGGCTTAGGTGTCTTTCTTCCCTACAAGGCTAATCTTCCTGAGAAAGGGATGTTGTTTTATTGTCTGTAGATTATGAAAACCTTGCACATAGTGCCTGGCACATATCAGATGCTAAATAAATGCTATTGAATGAATAATTCAAAATATGCTCCTCTGTATTAGCACCAAGAGTGAGTTTTTAAAAAAATATACTAATCCAAGTGCATAAGAATATTCACACACAAAAAAAGCCCTTTAAAGATCAGCAGCAGTATTTCAAATATAAGGAGATTCTGGTTTTCCAAAACATCTTACACTGCATCTTAAAATCAGAATAATTGCCTTTTAGCAAACCTGTGTCATTTTCATAAGGGCTCTCGTGAACTTAATATGATTCTTAATAGAACACTGCATGTATAATTAGATAAACTGTAACAGCTAAAGCTTTGTAAATATATTTAAAATCATAACAGATAAATGATAACAAAGTGAATTGTGAATTCCACTGAGGTCAAAATACAATGAAGAGATCAAGTAAATTTAATTTTGAATTGAACTCCTTTAGTATTTTCTAAACAATGCAAACAATGTTAGTACCTAGAAGTCATTTGATTGCCACCTAAATGTCTTTGTTTATGTCAGTGCCTATTTATTTTTATTAGTGGTGCTTTGATTGAAAAATGCCTAATTTTGCAATCCATATTTAAACTTCAGAAAAAACGAAAGCAGGCATTAGTGTTGATAAAACAAGAAAGTAAGGAACTCATCATATGAATACTTTTCTGAGGCCATTTTGTTCTTACCAATATTGTGAAAAATACTATACTTAGGATTTTAAATTTTCTCTATAATTGCAATAGAATTAATATTCTACAGTCATTGGTTAATTCTATGCTTTATGATAATGTTATAATAAATGCCTATTAACTATAATTGACTAGAAAGGAGCAGGCAACCAGCATGTCTAATGACTAATTTGGGTATTCTGAGCAAGTACTTATGCATTTTCAGTAATTCTGTATCCAGATGACATTTTGGAAGGAAATCAAGTACATTGACTGTCACCTTAGGGTAGGGGTTTATTTCCTCTTTTGTTTCCATCTTAATTATGCAGCTTTCATTTCTGCAGTTCTTAAAGGCATTTTCAAATTTAAAAAATTTTCTTAAGAGTAATTGAATGTGAGATTTTTGCTTCTATATATTTCTAAGCATTTTCTAATCACAGTGAGGTGTGAAAGGGATTTTTTGTTTGCTGGCTTTGTTGTTGTTGTTGTTGTTATCTGTTTTCCCTTGACCATCCCAGGCCTAAGAAAAGTGCCTCTCACAGTCTACTGTGCGTATGAATCACCTAGGATCTCGTTAAAGTGCAAACTGTCACTGAGCAAATATGGAGTATGGCCTGAGATCATGTAATTATAAGTAGCTCCAGGGTGATGCCAAGCAGCTGGTCTATTGACCACACTTTGAAGAGCAAGGTCTGAGCTCTGAGCTGCATATCTTTTGTAGTTCCAGATTTAGTCTTTACACTAAGTCATTATACTAATTTTCTTCAACTAAAGAAAATTCCAAAGGATTTTAATAGATGACATTTCAGAGTAATTGTCGCATTCTACCCGTCTTGGACTTTCAAACCTGACTGTCAGGTTCAGCATTCCAGGATCCATCTCTGATTCTTTTAGCTTTCCACCAGGGGTACGGCCAACCTATAGATGACTTCAGCGGTGACATTCTAGCACATTAGCACTCAGCAGTGGCCTTTTGAGATGTTGGTGAAATTTTCTGGCTACCAAGAAAGTGAAGTTGGCACAATGTACATCAACTTCCTGATGACAAGAAGGCAGGATAGTTAGTGGCAGTTTGACAAGTCTGTCTGCATGAAAACAAATTAAGATGCCATGACAGCTCTGAAAAAAACTGTTCTTTTTGGCATTTCCTTTTTTCCAATGTTCTCTGAGCATGCTATCTCAATTTCTTATAAAGCTACACATACAGCCCAGGAATTTCTTTAGTAGCCAAGTCACACCTCAGAGTTCTGTCAGTTGTGAATAACCCTCAGAATTTTTACTCCCTCGTCAAATGTGCTTGTGTAGTATTCCAGCCGTCAGTCCTTTCATTTCAATAAAACTTTTACTTTCCCAAGTGCTTTCACATCTTTGATCTTATTTCATCTTGCCTTCCTACTGAGTAAAATAGTATGGATAACCTTTTTTTAAATTCATTGACACAATAAACATTAATTAAATTCCTGCTACAGGCAAGGCTATGGTAGGTACCAAGGAAGATATAAAGATTAATACGTCATGGCACTGCCCTCAGAGATCCTGAGCAGAGAGTTAAAATCATGCGCATAAATTGCAAGGTAGAGAGGGATAAGTGCATCAGTGTGCTGTAGATCACAAGGGAGAATTTATCAGAGCATGTGATGATTTCTAGACCAGTGCAGTGTGTGAGACGCATAGAAGGCACCACAGTAAAACAGCTTAACAGGTGGCCTTTAATAATGAGTGGGATTTTGAGGTGAGGTGTGGGCTGAAGCTATAGCAACCCATCATGGAGTTCAGAAACCAGAGACACTGCTTGAGGAATACAGAGCATATGATCTTTGTGTTGTGCTTATTGTTATTTTTGTATTTAAAATATGAAGAAAGTAGGTTGATGTTCAAATATGGAGAGGTTATATTGAAAAGATAGGGTTTAGACTTCTATTGACATCCCTAAACATCATCTTTTACAGATGAACAGTATGAGATATGGACATGAGTGACTGATCAAGGTCAGAAATCTCGTAAGTGGCAATATTGTTGCTAAAACCTAGTATCTGGACCTGAGTTCTACTCTGAAGGACAGTGATATTCTGTATCCTAGTGCCACCATCTCACTGCAGCCAGGAGCCCACTAACCACTCCAGGGTGCCCAGAGGGAGGAAGAAAGGTTCACTTCCTACCCCAGGGACAAGAAGGTTGAAGGCAACAAATGACTTGCTCTGATCTGAAAATATATACGAGATAGAATTTAATGCTCATTTAGCTTTGCTTTAGGAATTTTTGTACTAAAATACCTGGATTTTTATGTGACTTTTTTTGATGCATTTTTAGTTTTGTAAGCATACTTTTTTTTTCTATATTCATGCTTCAGGTGCATGCATTTTACAAGATGTATGACTTGCCACTAAAAAATAAAAATGTGTAAATTGCATTTGGCTAGCCATCATATTTAATTTTTTTCTTAAGCTGTGTTATTACCTCCTAGGCACTTTCTGCAGCACATTTGTTCAAGATAGATAATACATCGCTGGGGCTTTTCACAGCAAAGAAGGGGATTTTAATGAAAATGCCACTTTTAATAAGAAGCTTCAATAATATGTGGTCTTGGTCGTTCCAGCTGAGATATTAATGTCTGGCACTCTTTTTTCCCTATAAATCAGTAACATAAAGATGGAAGAGGATTTGGTTTGAAACACAATGCTAAAGCAGTTGGAAAAATAATTATCTTTAGAAAGGACATATAGTGTATATAAAGTAAAATTCTCAGTATTTACTACATTACACACTACTTCCTTGTATTTTTCATTTCTCATTGCTATAAAGCCTCAAAGGTTGCATAAAAAAAGTAGGAGTTGTCAGGCAGATTTTAATTCATATATTTCTACTTTTCCAAATTTCACAGATTTAGATTTGTTTCTAGAGTAAGGAGCAAAAAAAAAAAAAAAAAGACAAAAAGATTTAAAGTGATTCAAAATCTCCAAAAAAAAAAGATTCAAAATTCTTCAAAGTGTTTCATTCTATAGGGGCTTTGATTTCACACTAAGGGAAACCTGACCACCTCTACATTTAAACATAAAAAATTCTTAAAATGCATATATCTATATCCTCCTCTCCCCATTCCTACCAAATGCCCAAATCAACCATTTGGGAAAAATATATATAGTTGAGAAGAACAGAGTGAGTAATACACCTTCTCATTTTTTAAGCCCAAAAGAGGAAGAAAATCAAGAAAGTTTGAAATCTAGGAAAGTTATCAAAGAGTTACTTATTCATTCCTGTACTCTTGAATACATACTGTGAGTCAGGTGGTGTGTAGCAGGGAGACCCAGGTGGAAAGATTGGCAGCGGGCACTCATGATGTGCTTTGTAGCCGAGCAAGCAAATCGGATTTTATTTTCAGTCTAGAGCCCTCAGAGTACAGAAATATACTTGATTATTTGTAAAGCAAAGGGCCTGGAAGGAAAGGACAGGGCAGATGTGAGCATAGAGATAGCACAAGCAACTACTGAAGTGAGCAAAATTGAGGCGCAGAACTCAGTGAGAGCTTAGCTAACCGTTAGCATACAGAAACATTGTGAGGTTAAAGGAAAGGGGCTATGTCTGTTTTATTTAATGTGGCCCTGTTTCCATTAAAGCACATGGAGATAATTGAATCAGCTAGATTATGACAGAACCCACAAAAATACGTCATACACTGTGAAACAGAAAGCATAATTGTCTTAGTGCTGTGATAATGCAAAACAATAATAAATTTATCATGATAAAAATCAAAGAAAATATGTCCTCTTGGTGAAAGATTTTTCTATTATGTCTGAGATTATCTTATCCATTTTTATTTTGTTTTTTCACTGTATATCATGGCAAGAGATCCTTTTATTTTACATCTGTGGGTACTATGTTGAATATATTTGGTAATTAATAAATATTTCAAAGTCATTTCATTGTGCACTAAAGTACTGTCAAAACATATTATTATTAAAAGGGCACTAGACAAACAGTAGTAAAACAAAATTTATATCTATCCTTTTTTGTTGTCGTCGTTGTTTTGTTTTGTTTTGTTTTTTGTAGAGCTGGGGTTTTGCCATGTTGCCCAGGCTGGTCTCGAACTCCTGAGCTCAAGTGATCTGCCAGCTGTGGTCTCCTAAAGTGCTGGTATTACAGGTGTTAACCCCCTTACCTGGACAATGTACTTATCTTTTCCATAAACTACCTGTCAGTTGTTAATCCAATCTCTTCACATAAAAAGAGATTGGATTAGATGATTGCTACAAGTTAATTTAGGTATAATATTTTTCTAATTCTGATCACAAACAAATTCACTACATTTCCGAACTCTTTTAGAATTTTTTTATTTTATATGTTTACAGTGAAACATGTGCCGTGATACTTACAGACAGGCCCTACTGGAAAATGTTGGTCCTATAGCCTGTGCACAGGTATAACAGAAAAATAAACAAACAAAATCCAAGTTTAAAGAACTCTGTATTGTAAATAGTCATTCTGGGCTTAAGAGAAATTAAATGTTGACCTATTATTAAGTTACCAATTCATTACAATTATTTTTTCTGATAATTATTCCAGCTATATGATTGCTTTTGTTTTTCTGGGTGAAATAAATACCATATTATCTTTGGGGCAACTCAGAAACATAGGTTAGCTCACACCTATTAGAGCCAATAGTTGTATGGTAGGTGAAGGGTGGAACCACTCAGCGAAAGCCCAAAGAAAATCTTTATGCACTTTCACAAGACTTTGAGATCCCACAAGATAAAAGAGGTTGGAAAACATGGGAGGATCCTTGGTCTCAGTTAGATTTAAGAGTCTCTGTGATCATATCCAAAGCTCTGTGAGGATTTACATGGCATTACTGATATGGAAGGAAGAAAGGCTGTCTGAGCTAGGAATTCCCAATACTGCAATTTATTTTAAAAATACTCTGCTTTCAAGTTTGGAGGCATTAATGATACTTCATATTCTACCTACTTGGAGTTGGACAGGAAAAAATATGCAAATGGAAATCAGAGGCTGAGTATCTTTATGAATGTATCTGGACGAGCTTTATCTCCAAGCTATCTTTCTGAAAGTAGTAGTACACACTATGAGGAAAATAGCCCATGTGCAATAAGTATTACCAATCTATTGCTATTACTATATTTCGCTTTTTAAAGGGTGATGGAGATTTGTGGTGAAACCAAATGTGCTGTAGCCTATCTCCCTCCTCATTATTGGCATATTAACGTTTCTGGGAAAAAAAAAAAAAAACTATTTAAATTTGTTCAACTAAATATTTTCCAAATGTAAACAGAAGTTACTTTCATGAAATGAGTTAGGAGCCAAGTTTGGGAAATATCAGTCCAGCAATAGCCTGTGAGTAACTGTTAACGTGCTGACTTCCAAATGTGTGTCCACATTGCACTAAGAACAGCAGGGAATACAAAAAAATGAAATGGCAATCCATTTTTTTTTTTAATCTAAGATGTGAAGATAAGGCCGGGTACGTTGGTTCCTGAATGTAATCCCAGCACCTTGGGAGGCTGAGGCTGGTGGATCACTTGAATCCAGGAGTTTGAGACCAGCCTGGCCAACATGGTGAAACCCCATCTCCACTAACAAAAAAGTACAAAAATTAGCTGAGCGCAGTGACTCATGCCTGTGGTCTCAGCTACTCTGGATACTGAGGCAGGAGAATCGCTTGAACTTGGAAGGCGGTGTTTGATGTGAGCCGAAATCACGCCACTGCACTCCAGCCTGGGTGACAAAGCAAGACTCTGTCTCAATCAATCAGTCAATAAAATAAAATAAATTAAATTAATTAATTAAATGACAAAATTTAAAAATGGGAAGATAGGGCTAATGCACAAAAAATAAAGACAAAAATGTATACTAACATGCTGGATTGTTTGATACTGAATCCAATAGTTAGTGAGACATGGAGAAAAGGGTTTTTCGATCAGTCAGAGGATTTGATGAAAATGGATGCAGAAAAATAAAAAGATTTACACTAGGAATCAGTCATAAGATTTCATGAAAACAGAGGCCTTGTAGAAGAGGTTGAATTTGAGTATGCCTAAAAGACTAGGAGACTTACCATATGCAAAGATAAGATGTAGAAAAGATGCTAAATGACAGAAGAAAACTTTGTTAACAACTAGTACGGAGCCACTGTGCAATAAAAAGCCCAGAGATGAGGTAATGAAAGCAATGCTTTAGGCAGATAACTTTGGAAAGAGTATGACCATTGCGTTGAATGATGGAGTCATGGGAGTCAGAGAGGGTCATTTTGCCATTGCAAATGTCTGGCCCACAGAGAACCACTGCACCCTAATGGTGGAGTACAGTGTTTCTGGACACAGATAACTGATCACACTCCACTTCCATCACTTACTGTAGGAACTTGGGCAAATTTTTGAATTTTCTCTAACAGTTTTTTCATTCCATAAATGAGGACAGGAATGTTATCTATGTCATGAAGTCATTGCAAGTCTTAAATAAAGTACATGAAACTCTGTTAGAGCAGTGCCTGCCACATAATTAATGTGCCACAAATAAGTTAGCTCAAATTATCCGTAATGGAAGGGAAAGAAATAATAATAATAATAATAAAAGTCACGGTGTTAACAGATTTTGTAACCTACTGTAGTGTGGAAGGTAGTTCAGTTCACCATCCCGCAGCCCCTAACTGCTCCATTGTTGCCATATTCCCAGGCCTTTCATTCAATTTTCTACACTGCAGTTAGAGTTATCTTTTTAAGATGCAAATCAGATGACTCCACTGTCCACTTAAACCTTTTCCATGACTCTCTACAGTCCTCAAGTTTATGTCCAACTCCCTTGATACGTTATAGAGCCCTGACCCACCTTCACCTCTCTAGCATTTTATCTCATCGCTCCCTTTCCCAGTCTGAACTCCTAAAATACATTAGTTTCCCACCTCTGGGACAGCTTCCTTATGGGAATATTCTCCTTCCCTTCTTTGTCTAGTGTGCGTATAAACACAGAACACATAATATAAATTTAGAGATATGGAAACATTTTCACAATGTATGAAGATTGTGAAAACCCCATCTCCAATAAAAAAAATTACAAAAAATAGCTGGGCATGGTGGCTGGTGCCTGTAGTCCCAGCTACAGAAGGCTGAGACAGGAAAATTGCTTGAACCCAGGAGGCGGAGTTTGGAGTGAGCTGAGATAGAGATAGCACCACTACACTCCAGCCGGGGTGACAGAGCAAGCCTGTCTCAAATAAATAAATTCAATAGAATAGACTAGAATAGAATAGAATAGAATAGAATAGAATAGAATAGGAAGATAGGGCTAATGCACAAAAAATAAAGATAACAATGTATAGTCACATGCTGAATTTCAAGAGGTAACTTGACAGAGATAATAGCATGCCAGGAGAGAAGTTTCTCTTTCAGACTTGGGTTATCTTGATTACACTGAAAATTAAACATGCAATCATTCCATGTTATTTCAAGGATATATGTGCATTTTCTCTTAAGTTACTTTAAAAAAATAAGTAATATATTCAAACAACAACAGGATGTACAGCGAAAAGTCTTCCTGCCACTTATTGAGTGTCCTGCAGCCACTCACTATCAATTTATTGTGAATTCTTCCAGACATACTTTGTGTATTTTAAGGGAAATATATGCATATGCAAATCTCCCATGTGCAAAAATGTATAATGTGTTTTGTAATCAAATTTCCCAGTGTTTTCTGAGTAATGATTTGTGTGTAGATTTTATTTACTCCAAGATTATAGAAAAAAATTCATGATATCAGCTGATATATTTATGAGTTATTTTTTATTTTAAGATGTTTGATACTGGAGTCACATGTGAGATCTTGATCTTCCCTCATTTTTTTCAGAAGTCTTTTTCTATTTCTTTATCAATCCATTATTTTGCTATTCATTTGAAATGTTCCCAGAATCACAGACTTTAGTCTGTGATTTAGACTGGGCCTACTTTTCAACTTTATGTGCTTTCACAGCAATCTGTCTATTCATGTGTATCATCACTCTTTCTATGATTTGTGCATCATAGAAATGTTATCTACCTGTTCCAGAATTGTTTCTTGTTATTTACCTGTTTCTTGTTTTTTACGTGTTTCTTGTTTTTTACCTGTTCCAGAATTGTTCTGGAAATTCTTGTTTCTTTATTTTTCTATATAAATTTTAGAATCATCTTGCCTGAATTAGAAAAAAAAAATCACGTGGCATCATTAAAATGGCATTACATTTACTGAGTAATTTTAAGACTGTCAATACCTTTATGATGTTTAATCTTTGTACCCAAGAAAATAGTACATCTTTCCTGTTTTTTCAGTCTTCACCTAAAGTTTTCTACATAGAAATGCTGCATGAGATAGTTTGTATTGTTGCTAATTTTAATGAGGCATTTAATAAATTATAACTTTTAACTAATGTTTGCACATTATATTGAATTTTAACTCTGTCCCAAAAATCTAAAGTAAAGAAAAGTCCAAAAGAAAAACTAGAGGAATCTGATTTAAGACCACTACTTTTAGTGATAGAACTTGGGAAAAGCTCTTCCAGGTACACTCATAGAGACATCTCGGTTACAATTTCTGTTTGGCACACTCTTTTTTTCATAATGTAAATAAGAGTGTTAAGGTTACTTGTGTTGATGTGAAAAATAGCCCAAAAGTAGCTCAAAATATTTTCTACTTATACAATATTGAGCCATGCAAGGCCTTTCACAAAACAAAGACGAGGAGAGTGAAGCAGTCTGTATAGATTAAATATTGAATTAGATAGGAAGCGGTTCATTAATTTCTAAATACTTCCTTTTAGAGTTTTATGCCAATTAGAAGTTCTCTTTCTCTCTTCAAAGAATAGTTCTTGAATAGGCAGATATTTACCAAACACCTACAACCTACCAGTCACTGTCTGAGGTGCTAAAGGCACAAAAATAAAACTGACTCAGTTGTTGCCAATGAGCATTTTACATTCTAAGAACAATAGTCTCAGCCTTGGAAATCGTTTTAAAAGATTTCTGTGTGCCTTTCAACTTCATAGCAGAACATTGTGGCTAAAGGAAATTAGACACTCTAATTGGGAAGGTAATTTTGTTTGATTTACTATTTACTACTGATAAGGGCACAGACTATATAAATTACATATTAATGTGAGAAGATTGATAAATAGCAAGTGATATTCATCCGGCGGAAATGTAAATGGTTTCTAATAAGATCATAGAAGTTGTAGTGTTATTACTCTGTAGAACATTAGCCTAGTTTGTATATAACTGAATAAATTTATCCTAGCATTCTTTACTTTCCACTTAGGTGTATATATGTATATACATATATGAATTCATATATGTGTGTATATGTCTAGTCACATGTACACAAACAATATAGACCAGTATAACAGTCACTATCAGTTTCTCCTACCCTCTTTTGAGCCGGCTTTACCATTATTGTGATTCCTTCATTAATCAACCAAACAAATCTTTGCTTTGTGCTCACTATATTTTTGCATAGGAGTGATGTTAAAATTAAACTTTAACGACATCTATAAAGTTTCCTTTGTTCTTCCATTCCACAGTTGGGCTAATTTCCAAGGCCATTGTGAGAGAGTGATGGCCCTTTATTTGAAGAAACTTGACTTTAGCTTTTGCATTAAAGTGATTACAAAATACTGTAAAATTATCTTACTTCTTTTTGAATACAAATAGATAGTAGAAGAATAACTCATCAACAGCATACTCACATTTTATTGTTTCTCAACATTGAATTCTAAATTCTAAAACAAGACCATTTTAAATTATTTTGAGCACAAGCTAGTCATTTTTCAAGTAATCAACAATGCCTCATTGGATTAGAATAGAAAACATTGAATTGAAGTAAATTGAATTGAAAGTATCAGCAGGCATTGAACACAGCAAGAGTAAGCAAATATTTCTACAGTATGTATGTATTAGATCTTTTATACTGGGTTTACACTCAGGAAAGTTTGAAAGCCGGTGGTTTAAGTATTTCTTGCTCAGAGATTTTAGAAGACGAGTGATTGTGGACACGTGAGTTTATTCTGGAAGGTATGAAATAAATGATCATCCATAGTTTAACATTAGAATACTCAGGGAAACCAGATATTTGTAGTAGCAGCAGAGGCAACTGTACTTCTATCTACATTCTTGTGTATTCTTTGTGCAGACACATTTCACTACAAGATGAGACTGCTTTCCAACTCAGTTATGATGTGTTGATCACAGAAATGAAAAGAAAGACTTTATAAATCCATCCCTAAACCCTATCTTTATATATCAGAATCAAATTCATACAAGATAATAATTAGATCTAAAGCAAAAACAAAAGCTAGGTCAAAGGGTTCTGAAATATGCATTAGAGAAATAAAAACTAAAATAAATCCAGTCTCAGGTGTGAGATGGAACAAATGCTTGTGCTTATCTATGTTTTATATTCAGTGAGTGTAGTGCGGAATACTCTCCTTTATTTCACTTTCTTAACATATCCTTGAGGTTCAAGTGGCATTTGGCCCTCTTCAATCTGGAGAGCTCTGTGTAGCTCCTCTAACAAATTCACTGTATTTAAATGAAGCTATGTTATAAAGCCGACTAGGAAAAAGACATCCAAATGTATTTTAACTTCAGAACCTCTTCCATCAAATTTCCATTCATAATTATGGCACCAAATTGTAGTATTGCAAAGAAAGAAGAAGCTTTTGCTGAAATAATTCCATGCTGAGACAGCTCTTTAATTGGGAACTTCTGCTAAGCTAGAAAATATGTTCGAAGGTCAGTACAAGGTTCCAGTTGGTAAATGATCTGCATTTTTCTAAGTGACTAATTTTTTAAATCATACTACTGCATCTATCTGATATTATTAAATACAAAAAGGAGAGGCATAAGTTTGGGCACTCTTTTCATCCAAAATTTAATTTTATTCTATTATCACTTTCTAGATTAGTGACTCAGGATCCAGAGAGAAGTACTTGGATGCATGTGGGTGGAGTTTCCTTAGGCAACACTACACCTCTCATGACAGACTTAGTGAGCCACTATTAAGATTGTTTCGGGGACTGGGCGCAGTCGCTCACGCCTGTAATCCCAGCACTTTGGGAGGCCGAGGCGGGCAGATCACGAGGTCAAGAGATCAAGACCATCCTGGCTAACACGGTGAAACCCCCTCTCTACTAAAAATACACACACACACAAAATTACCGGGCGTGGTGGCGGGCGCCTGCAGTCCCAGCTACTCAGGAGGCTGAGGCAGGAGAATGGCGTGAACCCGGGAGGCGGAGCTTGCAGTGAGCCGAGATGGCGCCACTCACTTCAGCCTAGGGAACGAACGGAGTATGTTTAGGTGTAAAACAGAACCTTTCATTTCTCTGATATGGAAGGTGTTTAATGCAAAAGTTATTCTGGCCTTTTTATATTGCCCTATATCTGAACTACATCCTTGTCAAGTTCAAATTTGAAAGTGGTCAAAAGTAGTGTTCTATGAAGCATTGCTGTTCAGAGTGCAGAGCAATAAGGGCTGATCAAGTGCACCTTAAAATGCAGTCTCTGCACAGGAGTGAGAATGGATTTGGCTCATCCCCACAGGGTCAGTGAGTTGAAGAGCTATTACATTTGCGAGAATGGCCGCAATTGAGGTTTTCAAACCTTCCTCCTCTCCCAGACAGTAAAATTTAACTCAATGATGGGGGCCAGGTTTAAGGATGTTTTTAGGATGATTGCAAGTGGAAACTTTCCCAGGGCAAAGAAATAATGAGCACTAAAGCCCAAGAGACATTGTTTTAGTGGAACTATTTTCTCTGTAAACTACTGATATCAGAATTTCACTTAGGAAGAAAAAAAGAGGGAAAAGGTTAAGAAATAAATGTACCTACACTAGCTAGTTAGACTTCATATGAGCATGGCTAAAGATATAACTTGAGCCTTTGCAAGGTGTCTTTGGCAGAGATGTAAAATGCATTGCAGATCCCCACCCTGCCCTCCAGGGAAATTGCTTAGGCATCATCTGTGTAGATATCACCTGGAAGCTAGTCAGAAAGGCAGAATCTCAGGCTGTATGGCAAACCTCCTGAATCAGAATCTGCAATCTTGACAGGAGTTCCAAATGACTCATGTGAACATTAAAGTCTAAGAATCTCTAGCTTTGGTGACACCCCTCTCCTATTAGAATACTTGCTCAAGTTAAGAGTTCCAAATATATAATAACGAATAAGAAAGGATAAGCATTTTTAAAGTTTTTCACAGATTACCAAATTACACTTTGGGAAGGTTTTACTGACTTTTATTTGTACCAGCAAAGTACGCGAGGCTTTGTTTCCTTGCACCCTTGAAAATATTGGGCATATTATTTTTTCAGTTGTGAAATTTGCATTTGTAGTCTATGTGATGTGTGAGATAAAGATCTAGGCTTCCTAACAAGGAAGCAGTTTTCTTAGAATGAGTAAATGACTAAAGCTTCTTTTCTATATTGAATTGAAATGCTACCTTATCCTATATTTCTATTACAGAGCTTTAGAACTTTGTATTTTTCCCATTGGTATGGGAAAAATTTTATTCTTACATCAGGACCATGATATTTTAATTATGGTGGTGTTTTGCTTGGTTTAAATATATGCTTTTGGTAGTGAGTTTATCCATCTTTAATTGCATCTAAACATTTATCTCTATCACAACTATGATATAAATCCCTACAGTATTTTGTGTATGCTTTCTTAATATAGATGTACAGGAGGGGCAGCTTTACATGTGACTTTTTAATAGACATGTAATAATAAAAGAGGACAGTTAATCCTAATACTCAAAATACTACATTTTTCTGCCATTCTGCTATGTGCTGATTTATCTTTACAATATTTATGATATGAGGTTCAGTAGGACAACAAGAACTATTGAATCCCTGCATTCAACATGGTACCAAACCCAGGGACATAATAGAAAGACATTAGAAAAGAGAAAAAGTAAAGAAATATAATTCATGGGCTCCACTCTTAAAGACTACAATATAACTGATAATTTTTGTTTAGGAAACAGACTCAAGAATTTAAGTTTATAACACATACTAAGAAACAGGTAAAAACACCCAATTAGGCCAGGAGCAATCTTACACCTGTAATCCCTGCATTTTGGGAGGCTGAGGCAGGAGGATCACTTGAGTCCAGGAGTTTGAGACCAGCCTGGGCAGTCTGTACAAAGCAAACCCCATCTGTACAAAAGCAAACAAACAAACAAAAAAGCTGGGCATGATGGCACACACTTAGTCCTAGCTACTAGAGAGGCTAAGGTGGGAAGATCACTTGAGCTTGGGAGGTTAAGGCTATAGTGAGCAGTGATCATGCCACTGCACTCTAGCCTGAGTGACAGAGTAAGATCTGACCTCAAAAAAATAAAAACCAAAAAAATACAAACAAAAAACCCACTCAATGAGTCAGAGAAAATGAAATGAACTTGTATTAGTCTTTAGGCTGTTGTAACAAAGTACCACAAGCTGAAACAACCAAAAAGTATTATTATGCAGTTCTGGAGGCTAGCAGTGAAATCAAGGTGTTGGAAGAGCCATATTCCCCCTCCTGGCTTCTGGTTGTTGCAGACAGTCTTCGATTTTGGTTTGCAGCTGTGAAGGAAGGTCTGCCTCCATCATCACATGATCATCTTCTCTCTGTGCATCTGTCTCATCATATAGCATTCTTCTCTCTGTGTCCTTTCTCCTTGTTTTAAAAGGACACCAGTCATATTGGATTAAGTGTCCATCCTGTTCCAGTATGACCTCATTTTAATTACGTATAACTGAAATTACCCTACCTATAAATAAGGTTACATTATGATGCCGTGCAGCTTAGGACTTCAATATATCTTTTTAGGAAACACCACTCAATTCATAACAGTGATCTTTAAGTCAAGGGATGAGTAAATAACACCGTAGAAATAGTATGGGATGGAATTCCACTCACTGCCTTCCCAACAAGTGATAAGTGCATATTCAGTTTAGAGGAAGTTATCTTTCACTGGACAATCAGCTTTGAGACAATTTTATCTGATGATTAAGATTCAGGAGAAAATGCCATTATCAATAGGATTTAGAAATTTTGGATGAAGGAAAGAATTCATAATTAACTCTGCAAAGTTTATGATCCTAGAGAACTGAAAGAAGACCATGAAATCTACTCATCTGACAAAGGGCTAATATCCAGAACCTACTCAAACAAATTTACAAGAAAAAAACAAACAACCCCATCAAAAAGTGGGCAAAGGACATGAACAGACACTTCTCAAAAGAAGACATTTATGCAGCCAACAGGCACATGAAAAAATGCTCATCACTGGCCATCAGAGAAATGCAAATCAAAACCACAATGAGATACCATCTCACACCAGTTAGAATGGCCATCATTAAAAAGTCAAGAAGCAACAGGTGCTGGAGAGGATGTGGAGAAATAGGAACACTCTTACACTGTTGGCGGGACTGTAAACTAGTTCAACCATTGTGGAAGATGGTGTGGTGATTCCTCAAGGATCTAGAACTAGAAATACCATTTGGCCCAGCCATGCCATTACTGGGTATACACCCAATGGATTATAAATCATGCTTCTATAAAGATACATGCACACGTTTGTTTATCGCACCACTATTCACAATAACAAAGACTTGGAACCAACCCAAATATCCATCAATAACAGACTGGATTAAGAAAATGTGGCACATATACACCATGGAATACTATGCAGCCATAAAAAAGGATGAGTTCATGTCCTTTGTAGGTACATGGATGCAGCTGGAAACCATCATTCTCAGCAAACTATTGCAAGAACAGAAAACCAAACACTGCATGTTCTCACTCATAGGTGAGAATTGAACAATGAGAACACTTGGACACAAAAGGGACACAATAACCTTCATACACCAGGGCCTGTTGTGGGGTGGGGGGAAGCGGGGAGGGATAGCATTAGGAGATATACCTAATGTAAATGACGAGTTAATGGGTGTAGCACACCAACATGGCGCATGTATACATATGTAACAAACCTGCACGTTGTGCACATGTACCCTAGAACATAAAGTATAATAAAAAGAAAAAAGAAAAAGAAATCAATTGGCCGTAAAAAGAAAAGAAGACAATGCCAGCTACATGAATGAGTAGTACACTTTACCCATGACTTTGCTGGATATATACTCGATTTTGTTCTTCTATCAGTATTAATAAGAGACTGTTTTATTATAGGTCATTGTTGGGCTAATGTAAATTATTTTTCCTGCAGTTTATCTTCCTATTTAGACATCTTTATTTTGTTCAACCACAACACTTGCATCTCTGAACAAAAAGTGGTGAGCTCATGACTTGTCTGACCATCTGCCACTCACTCAGGAAATTGCTGCATTTATGCAAATACCCACCCAGTAATTTGTGAGCAAGAAGCCAAGGTGTTTGATTAAAGTAATTAATTTTCTCACGTCATCCTTAAAATGAGCAAGATGCAGAGCCAGGTGGTTTGGCTGGTACCTTCTAAGTTGACCCTCACATTTCTTGGTTTGTTTATCTCATGCAATTGAACACAATTCTAAAAGGCAGCATATTACAAAGGCTGTATATCATAATAAAATGGTCTTTGAGAGGATATAGCCATATAAATATAGACATTAGTTTTATGCTTATTTCAAAATGAAGAGCCAAATAAATGGAGGTTTGGAATTTGAAAGTATTCCTTTCAGTCAAAAGAAATATTATCTAACTGCTTACACGTACACAAAGGGATGTTATTCTAAATCTATTCAAACCAAGAGCCTCTTTAACACATGAACAATTCATTTAATTTCTGTTATTTTTCCCCCTGTTCCCTGACTGGGAACAATATCCTCACAGGAATAATTACCATGATTTTTGAAATTTAGTAAAATGCTTAGTGCTTTGGGAAAAAAAAAAAAGATAATATTTATTTTTACATGTAATGCTGGATTTCATAGAACCTTCGAGACCAAGTCTAAACACTCCTATTTTTAAAAACTGTGGAATCTTGTTCCTTTAATTTACTTAAAAATAAATTTTTATTTTTTATTTAAGAGAATTTGAATAGGATCTTATTTTCTATGCTTTAAAAATTAATTTGAGAAGATATTTGACTTTTTTTTCTTTAAACAAAACCTTTAATGCTATGTTAGAATCTGCTGCATGACATTTTGATTCTCATATATGTTTGATCAAGAGGGGTCCAGTGTAATGCTTAAATGCATGCTTTCTCATAAATGTTAGTAAGTTACTTAATTTTCCCCAAACGTTGGAGTCCGCATGCCATCTTTATAAAGTTAAGAGATTCATGCTGTTCTTTATGCATTTGATATTTACAGTTGAAAGGCCTGTATCATAAGCAATCTGGTTCACAGTTAGACGTTTAACTTGACATTTTATAAAGCATGGACATTTGAGTCCTCAATCCTTTCAGCTTGTTTTGAGCTAATTGTGAATTAAATGGTGGGTGTAGAGGCTATGCATGATGTTTTAATTAATAGCACTTCTTATTACCATCATTTTTATCTGGCTACTCAGAAAATGCATTTTATTAAACAACAGTTCTATTTTTACTCACATGTAGAAAAGATATCAGGTAATAACTTCCCACAAAATATCAAGGGAGAATTCTAGCTTCATTTTTTCCAACATTACCTACCTATCAGTAAATCTATATATGTGTTTTTAAAATACACATTTTTATTTGCTGATAAAACAATAAATTCATCTCAATATACACATAGTGTGTTATTGGAAGACCTGGAAGCAAATTGCTGCATATATTCTGATAACTATGTTCTACCCAGGAGAGAACTGACAATACTAGTTTCAAATGAGTCACAACCAGCAGTAATAAGATTGAAAAAAACAGAGACCAATTATATATCCTAAGTCCTCAGCAAGAAAAATGTAGTTGACTTATAGGTTATTTCCAGAGATTGGTTTTAATCTGCAAATTTATATCTATTACATATCTTGAGTATTTTAGTTCAGAGATTATAAATGCAGCTTTAGATCAAATAGAGAGAAAAACAGGCTAAAGCTATTTTTTTTTAAATATGTAAGCCTGATAAAAACATGATGAATTCTACCCTAGAGGAGTTCTGAGAGCTGACTGTGCCCTGAGTTCAGGATGTTTTTCTTCAAATAAGAGAAGAAATCATAGGTCATTTTGTTCCTTCTTTCATGGACTGCCCACACATGAGAGCACAAGGCAATTAAAAATAGAAAAAAAAAAATTTCCTTTATCGAGTTTGTCTTCAGTTTACTCTGCTTGTCCTTTCTGTACATTTGTAACTCTTCCTCAGTCAAACTTGCCTTCAGATTTTCTCTAGCTGCCATTTTCCAACAATCTGTCCTGAGAAAATATCTGACAAAAGTAATTTAAACTAATACTTAAATGCTTAATAAGTCATCACATTTCTAGGCGGTAGTTTAACAGAGTAAAGTCTCTATGTCTTTGTGGATTTCAGGCATTCGTGTTCCAGTGGAGGAAATATTTGAGGTGAATAAGGGCTCATCTATCCTTGTGCTCCCTAGGTTTCACCAGTCAATTTAAATCTTGCCCTCTTTTCAAGCTTCTGTCTCTCCTAACCCAGCAGCTGAGTACGATTAAAGGAGAGGTGAATAGACATTTGCTCATTTGACAAAAATATGCACCCTTGCTGACTCTCAAAAGGCTTCACGACTTTTGAAGTGGTTCTTTCCATGTATTTATAAAACTATTCATAAATATGAGAAAAAAAGCTATAGAGGTCAAATATCATTTCCTTTTGCTCCCCTCACTGATTTTATTCTTGAATTTTCTCTAGAGAAGATTAATGTCAAGTTCTACTTTAATTTAAATGTGACCTAGGAGATCATTTGGCTATCACAGTTACATGAAAGCATTTTATAAACAGATATATTCCTAAAATCATCCTTTAGAGACTGATGGAAAGGATGTATATTTGAAACATCCACAAATCATGGTACATACTGCAGCTACACAGGAATCAGAATGGCACTCAAATATACCATGGGGTGATGATCTTCCTATTTTATCTCTGCCAGAGGCTCTACTTCTTCCCACCAATTTCCCAAATCCTTGTCTCTTATTGGCAAATCTGAGAAGGATTTAAGCAAGAGTAGATGTCATTTATGTTTCACTAAGACTAAAACTAAATGTAAAAGGAGGAGGGAAAAAAGACCCATATAAATTTATATTGAATGATACACAGTTACTTCAATTATCTGAATTTTAAAAAGTAGAACAGAAAACCAACCATGAGTCACAGAAAAGTGGTCATGAAGAAAATTAAAATAGCTCGAAGGACATAAACACTAAAAGAGCATCCTCCCACCGACTAACAGGTGCAGGACTCAACTCAAAGTAGTCAGGCTGTTGCCATATGGTGTCCATTTAGAGCCACAGCCTGCTGGCCCACGGCCGTGCAGCACAGTGTACCACCACCTGTACCCAGACCTCTGCAGGAAAATGTGGTCTGTGTCTCATTTTGTGGGGGAATGGTGGAAATCTTTGGGAGAACTATCAACAAATAGATGATAGTTGAAGGGCGACGCTGATAATTTTGCTAGGTTTGTATATTGTGTCATTGTTACTGATAGGAGGGACAGTTAGAAGTGCAGAAAAATGGTAGTTCCAGACTTGCAAATCTACATGATGTTTAAAAATAGCAAGACATTATATAAAAATCAAAATAGAAAGGAAGAGAGAAATTACGACATCCTGAGTCTATTGAAAAAACAATTACCAAAATGACAGGTGTTTTTCCAACTGTGTTTCCTCTCCTGAGAATGCAGAAATGTCCTCTAGGAGATAAAAGCAAAATGAATCAGTGGAAAAGACTCACAGACTCTTTACAGTGGTACTGAGGCCACACAGACTTCTTTTCATCAATAACCAAAATATTATGAAAAACATTAAACTAACGTGAAAAGTTTCTAATACGTGACTAAAAGCATATTGGTTCACACTTATAGAGATATATGGAATTTTCATCTAATAACTTTACTTGTATTTTCTACTATTGGATAAAATTAGGACTCTTATTTAAAAAGGAGGGTTCTCTTGAATTTTTTTTTCTTCCAACGTTCCTACATAAGAAAGGGTTTCATTTGGTAAATGCAACAATATATAGCAAATAGAAAATCCTCATCTTTGTGCATAATACTTACCATTTTGTGGCAATATTGTATCCAGAGGCTATTAACAACTCTGGAAACTGCTTGTAACTCTTCTGTTTAGCCCTTGGTAGGGATACTCTTTTTCTTCTGTTTGAAGTAATGGTCTTGTCCAAGACCATTCCAATGTTAAGCAGCAGTGTCATCCTATGTGGGTTACAGCATCAAGAACCATGCTTAACAATAGATAGATTTGGGCAAACCATATTGTACCCTCACCTCCAATGGTTTGGGTGGGTTAAATGACATTTGAAAGCCAATAGTGAAAACATATAATAGTAACAGAATCACAGAAAGTCTATTTGAGAGGCATATAGAAAGCTGAGAACCATTTCTGCTTTGGTGAGCTTTTGAGCTGGTTATAAAAATAGATGTTGTTTTAAGCAGTGCTAATTCTATATCCTTTAACCTCACCAGATTCCACATGAAATCACAACCTGTAATGTGGGAACCATGGATGTTGTCATGAATCATTTAATAAACATAAAATGTGTGCTTGATGTTCTGCAATGTGGGACTTTGATGATGAAAATCTTGGGCCTTGATCCAAGCAGTGCAAAATCCAGCAAGGGTGAGAGATACTAGCTATGCTGTATTTGTGAAGTGTCTGAAGAGAGATATTCAAGAACCAAATATTATCAAAGCACAGGAAGGACTAAATTTCCCTCTAGCAATCAGAAACAGTTGAAAACACATCACACATGTGCACAAAACTGGCATGGGACATTATTTTACTGGTCACTCGTAATGGATTTTTTACTGTTCCAGCCTACAGTTCTTTCAACGTAGTTATCCTAGACCTGGGCCATTGTTGGAGATTTTGAGTCCCCTAAGATTTGGAGAAATCAGTTGTTGAGATTCACTGGAGATCCAGAACAAGAAGTTGGAAGTAAGGATTGGACAATACCCCACTGGATTTCCCACTAGGCTATCCCACCAAGCCAGATGAGATCCATCCCCAAATCCCTTTCTCTAGGGCAGTGACTCTTTTGTTTACAATTAAAGCATCTGGATGTTTATTAGAAAGCAAACTCTCAGGCTCCATCCTAGACCTACTGAATTAGAATCTCTAGGAGGGGAGCAAGGGAGTTCACATTTCAATAAGCTCTTCATGTGATTCTAAAGTATGCTAAAGTTAGAGATATACTGCTAATATTTACTTATACAACTTCAGTGTTGAGTTGATGGATCTACCGCAGGTAATCATTAGCCCCCAGATTCAGAAGGATTCTCCAGTAAGTAGAAAGTTTCAAGGACTGACAAATCTTTGTGCAGTAATTCAGTAAATATGGAATTTTCAGTAGTTTTCCAACTTGGCTGCATGTTGCAATCAACTTGGGTATTAAAAAAAAATGCCCATGCCTGGATCTTACCCACAGAATTCTCATTTAACTAGTCAGACAGTTTTATAAGCTACCCAGATCAGTCCAATCTGCAGTCAAGTTTGAGACTACTGCATCAGAAAGTGGTGATTCCCTGATAAAAGCCTATGGGAGATAGCAAAGGAAACAATTTTTGACAAAAAGAGCATAAAAGGAAATAAAATTTTTAAATATGTCAAACTTTATTCTAGGTTTCAATCACATTTTTGAGATTTTTCTGTCTAGAAAGACATTCTTAAAGAACCTTACTCTATAATGACTGAGTAGCACAAATGTTTCAGAAAGACTGCAGGTCAGAATCTAGAATCTTTATTCACGTCATATTCAAGGATAACATTTTGAAGCATCGAATTAAACCATGCCCTCTGTACTTTAAATCATTCTGCCTTAGTCCCTTTGTGTTGCTATAAAGGAATACCTTAGGTTGGGTAATTTATAAAGAAAAGAGGTCTATTTGGCTCATAATTCTGATGGCCAGAAAGTTCGAAATTAAGTATTTACATCTGGTGAAGGCCACAGGCTGCTTCCACTCATGGCAGAAGGTGAAGGGGATTCTGGTTGTTTAAAAGACACGAGTACCTCCTACCTCTTTCCTCTTTCCTTTCTGGCCAGTGTGTGCAGAGATCACATGGCCAGAGAGGAAGCAAGAGAGAGGTGAGAGGTGCTAGTGTCTTTTAAAAAATGTGTTAGGTAATTCATAAGAATGAGAACTCACTCACCAGCCCCCCACAGGAAGGGCATTAATCTATTTGTGACAAATCTATCCCCATGACCCAAAGACCCCCCATTAGGCTCCACCTACAACATTAGGGATCAGATTTCAACATGAAGTTTGGAAGGACAAACATCCAAACTATAGCACTTCCCTACTTCATTTTTGTTCACTTTTTCCCTTCATTCTTTGTTCCCGTTTTCAATCTCCTGATTGCCTCTACCTTTAGCATCTGATAGCCTCCTTCTACCATCAAAAAATGCTTTCATTTAGAGTCTTCTGTATTTAATTAATGCACTTTTAAATATTTACTGAGCAACTCTTTTGGGGGTCACAGCATTTTCATAGTTTATGTGATGATTTTTTCAAATTGTTCAAAAATGTTTATTGCATTCCTACTGTCTTCCTTGCACTGTTCTAGGTATATCAGGGAGCAAAACATCCAAAAATCTTGCCATTAAGGGAGTTTAATTCTAGTGGAGCAAGGAATAAACAATAGGCAATATATAAGACAGTATATAGTTGTTCTAGAAAATAGAGACTATAAGTGTTACAAAAGGCGAAAGTAGAATAGAGTAAGGGGAATTGATAGTGCAGGGCTAAGAAATGAGAATTTTACACAGAGAAGGCAAAATTTCCATCAAAACTTGAAAGAGGTGAGGTTATTTCACGGTAGAACATATCAATTAGTATGTTTCATGAAATACTAGACAATAACATTTTTAAAAGATTTTGTGTTGTTTTTTCACAGTAAAAAGAAGAAAAAAAGCAATGCTTTCTCCTAAATCAAGACTGTTCTACTTTCATCTTTCAACCTGTTTCATGTTAATAGGTGTTTTTAGCTGATAATTAATTTCTTCCTTAGGATATTCATGTTTGTTCATGAAGATTGTAAAATCACAAAGTTCATGTGATTATTAATATGTTATCAGGGAATCATCTCTCTGCAGACATTTACATTTGCCTCTCACTAAACACATTTATGTTCCTCAGCATTCCAAGGTTGTGTGTGGATATGTCTGCATGTGTATTTTAGTCACACAACCTGCTGTGTATCCTAATGAGATCTGTACCATAACCAATTAGACACCTGCAGTAGAATCGCACTGTATCCTCAAATAGTCGTTTTCTCTGCTCTTAAAGAGTTCAAACTGAGTCACCTTTACTTCAAGTCTATGCAGCTTTTTCCTAAAATCTCAAAGGTGCATGGAGCCTTTACTCCTTTGCTCAAACCAATTTTTGTGAATGTTTGGTACGTAAAAACAGCTTCAAAGTAAACATTTAGTAATTAATTAATCAATGCTATAAATATGTAATGAGTCTATTCTGCAAGGGACATTTTGCTAGCTTTTGATGGCATATAGGATACTATTTGAATTGGAGCATCTTTCTGTATACTCTAAAGAACAGCTCCCACCCTCAGTTTTAGATATGTCTTGGGAGGCTTATTGCGATTAGATTTTCACATTAGATTTTCCTGGTAATTATATCTTAAAGCCCTTAAGTTCAAGTGAAAGTTGAGTAAGTCACAGGTGATGCAACTAAATTATTGGTCATGAGTGTATATGTAACATCCTAAATAAATCTTGTTATATCCTCAGTAATTAGAAGTGGTCCTTCAGGGAGTCACTCCACAACTGAAGAGGGAGCAGTATTATAAAACCATTGTTAGGGCAGAAGAATAGTTTAATTTATAGTTCTTTTTTATTTGATACAGTAACTGATGAGCTGCAGATCTCTCATACACAAAAATCTGATCTTTATTCCCTGCACCAATTTAACTTTTACTTCCCAGACTTACCCTCAAAATACGCCACACGGCAATGTCCATAATAATGCCCTCCACCTCCATCAATGTGCTAATCAGTTTCCTTACTCAGGCTTTAAGGGAGACACAGACCCCTCGAGGCAAGGTGGACAGGAAGAATAGCAAGGCCTCTACTCTGCTCCTCCTCTTTCTTTTCAGTCCTATCCTTTGCCTCCTAGAGAACCCATAGTTGTCTTGTAATATTCACCAAAAGAAGTTATAACCGTAAATTTCTATGTTAAATTTTTTCTGCAGAACAAAATAATCATATTATAATTGATTCTGAGTTTTTAAAATGTTAATATGACTAATTTTAAAACAAAATGTACATTGATTTACAAATAAATGTTAAGTTCAGACTGTTTTATTTTCTGTTGTATTTCCAAGAACGTCTAATTCCAATATTTACTATCTTCCATTAATTTGTGTTACATAAAGCTTTCTAGGAAATGCAAGTAACTTTTGATTTGAAGTAATTTAAACCTTCATGTTACATTGATTACACTTTTACATTGTCAAGTATTTTAATGGAGAAATAGTGCAATAAATATACTCAAAATTTATCAACATTTATTTTAGGATTTCAATAAATGTGATTTAAAATACATATGTAGAATTTTTATTTCTTTCAAAAAATTTTATTATACCATGAAAGCTAAGTTTTTTTTGAAAAAGGAAGAGTTTATTTTATTATGCCATTACATTCATTACACTATCTGTAAAAGCATGTGAAAATTCTCTCTGCACATTTTGTTGAGCTAGCCATTTATATAATTGGCAATATATAAAAGTTCATAAAGCCCACAGATCATTACAGTAGTAATCAGTTCTGACTCTAGTTTTAAAAAAAAAAAAAAAAAAAAAAAAGATAGATAGAAAGAAAAGGAAAGGAAAAGAAAAAAAGAAGCATAGTACAAGTGTATTAGACCGTTTTTGCATTGCTATGAAGAAATACCTGAGACTGGGTAATTTATTTTAAAAAGATGTTTAATGGGCTTACGGTTCTTCAGGCTTTACAGGAAGCATTGTGCTGGCATCTACTTGGCTTCTAGGGAGACCTCAGGAGGCTTACAAGGTGAAGGAGGAGTAAGCAAAAGAGAGAGCGGGGTGGTGCCACACACATATAAATAACTAGATCTCCTGATGGCTCACTCACCATTGCAAAGATAGTACCAAGTCATGATGGGTCTACCTCCATGACTCAAACACTTCCCACTACTCCCATCCAGCATTGGGGATTACAATTCAACATGAGATTTGGACAGAGACACATATCCAACCTATATCAAGTTACAACACAAATAAGATTAAGACTATCCCCAGTAGTGTTCTGCATATGTACTTCTTTCTGCCACTGATCATTTTGACTGTGTTCACCTGAGCAAGAGGAAAAAATTGAAGGAATTTTGAAAGATATCATTTGACTTAATCGATGTAATGACATATACATTTTTGTGATCTGAAGTACTTTAGAACATGTTAGGTACTTTATAGAACACCATTCACTCCACAAACATTTAGGAATTCTTAAAAGACAGTGATTCTTTCTGGAATAAGAAGTACAAGAACCAGGATGGATTTGCCTGATGAGAGCAGGTCATCAAGGCAGATGTGGACAGATAATTGGCTGACAGTCAACTTGGGAAACAGAGCAGAGTGAGTGAAGTTAGATCACCATTTGTGAGATCAGTTAGAAAAAATCAGGAAACTCATTCCATTTCTTGTTCAAAATTAGCTCAAAAGGGGGAAAGATTGAACGAAACAAGAATATGAGAGAAGCAGAACCTGACCAAAAAACAGTCATGAACAAGAACCAAAATAAGTGTAAGAGTTGTTATAATATTTTTGGTGGATAAACTAGGAAGCATACTTGGCTGGATGGTCTCTCAGTAAGGTGTACTTCCAGGCTGACCACTAATGGAGATTGACCATGAATTGATATAAATTAATGGAATTTCACACTGGAGTTAGAATTCCAAGACAATAAAAATAGCACACAAGAATTACACTACTGGAGAGGATTTGTGAAATTTGTGTGTGTACAAGCTATGAGTTAAAATCTTATATTCGAGATATAGAAATTTTAACCTTATTTTCTATAGCACATTTAGAACAAGGTTACTGTAGCTAAGCAACTCAAAATTTCCAAGTAAGCATAATCATCCCTACAGATTTTGAAAGCTTAATGCAAGTTTCCAGAGTCTGAATTAAATTAAGGATGGCTACAATGTTGAAGAATTAATAAATACCTATTCAGAAGAATTCCATATTCACAAATGGAATGTTTAAGAGTTTTAAAATGTAAGTAGCAGATTTGAAAATTGGCAATTCTAGTTTTAAAAATAAAAAACATGTAAGAATAGATCTATAATACACTTTAATCTTAATACTTGCATGTCTTACTACTTAGATATAGACCATCAAAAGAGAAGAAATTATATGTACAATATCATGAGCTTGTATTATGTGCACAGTACTATAATAGACTCTTTATAGTCATGACCTCAGTTAATCTATACAGCACCTCTATTGGGGTAACTACTGCTAACCATTTTAGAGATAAGAAACCTAAGGCAAACATGCTTGAGCAAGGTCACAGCCAAGTAAGTATCAAAGCACAGATGCAAGCTTGTCTGTCTGTCTGTCTCTGGTGTCCAGGCCTTTAGCTACCACATTCAGCTGTTTAGGCAGACAGATAAACAGAAAGGCCAACACGAAAAGGAGTCTTCCCTACGTATTCTCAAAGTGTGGAATCTAGCTTCCAGGAAGAAATGGAAAAAAAAAGAGAGAGACCATAAAGCAGGGTAAACCCCTTCTTACTTTTTTTGCTTTTTCTCAGTGATGCATGTGATCCTGTTAACATCATACTTGATTTAAATGTTTTGTTTTACTGTTATATGTGATGAAAGATAAACTTCTTGCCATTGGCTATCATGAGGCCCCCAAAAGCTGCTGCACAAGAGAATATTCTTATTAAGAATTATCAGTAGGCTATTAATAATTTCTAGTAATTATAAGTTTGTTTAACATTTATAACATTGAGGAATTTATTTCAAAATGCAGTATTGTTATCAACATTAATGACTAGTTTCACAGTCATTTTTAAAAGATGACAGTGGAGAGCAACACCTAAAATGTATTTGCCAGCTTTAAGAAGGCACATAAGAAAGGGAAACATCCCAAAGAAGACAGATTCAAATAAGTAAAAGTGTATTTTAGGATCCAGCACTAGTTTTGTGAGTTTGCTAAATCACTTTACCCTTCTGAATTCTTATTCATTATTTACATAAGTGGAAATCTCTACGTGCTACAAATTTCTGTGACTTGATTATCATATTTAAACACAGAGGAAATTAGAAATTACATAGTCTGAGCAATGAATATATATGCCCTTTGTTGGCATGACCTGAATTAAATCACTTCAGACTCTCAGGAGAAGATAAAAGGGTTTTTTAAATCCAGATCTTAAATATTCAACTTCTAATTGTTCATAGCTAATATATAGAAAAACAATAGATATTTTTATACTGAACTTGTAATCTGGGTCCTTGCTAGACTAATTTATTATTTCTAGTTGCTTTTTTTATTAAGTTAAAGAAAGAAGTTTCTTTTTTATTCCTAATTTGTGGTGAATTGCTTTTATGAAGAGATGTTAATTTTGTCAAATGCTTTTTCAATACTAATTGGAGAAGATCATATGATTTTTCTTCTTTGGTCACCATATTATGTTTCAATTATGCATTTGCATTCATGTATCTAAATGTTCCTGTATCATCTAGCCTTGTATTTCTCACAGTGTCTGAAATACAGTACATAATTAGTCAATATCTTTTCAGTGACAAATACATGAATGCTGGATACTGTGCTAGGTGCTCTACTGTTAGAATTCTCTATGTTATATACTTTGCTTCTCTTCTCTCTCTATAAGTACAATTTTCATTTCTGCAATATATTTTAGGTTGCAAAAATATAAGACTAATTGATTCTTTTCATGAGTAATTGATGGTATGAGTTTACCCTTGTAACCCTAAAATCAAGAACAGGTAAAATATTTGGGGCATGTGCTCAATTACTCTCTTGATGTGTTCAGTTGTAATGAGTGAATTATGGACACAGTACATCTGCGATACTAAAAACTACATACAGATAAAACACCCGTTCTCAGCAAATAAAATTTTTAGATATGTCTGTGTGTGTGTCTCAGTGCATGGATATATATTTTCCTATCCTTAAAATCATTTCCACCCTCTTTAATGAACCATCTTATGCTTAGTTGCCTAATCACTAATAGAAAATGAAAATGTACCCTGCTTAGTGAACCATCCTCAGTACTAACCCTACCAGGTATTTGAACTGCTTCTTGGCCTTCTACTCTCTGTATTTCCCCCTCTGTCTTACAATTCACTTGCTTGTGATGGTTTTATTTGGAATAATGGATTGTTTTGTAGAATTGCTATAATCTATTAGATAAAATTTTCTAGACCAGGATTCAGCATATAAAGCCACTAACATATATTTGTAAAGTTATATTCTATTCTCTGATAATAACGATGCTATGTTAATGTAAAGCTGCTTTCATATAATATAGAATATGTTACCATTCAATCATGTATTTCATATAATGTAGAATATATTACCCCTCAATTATGTATACACTCTTTATTATACACATCATGATATTTAGTGTAATTCTTATAGGACTCTTTATAGGAGAATTTGGTGAAATTATAGTTGTATAATGGTGAGCATTCCTTCATGAGTAGATGTATCAATAATTAGTCTTAGATGAGACTGTGCATGAAATAAATATAAAATGCCTCAGTGAATGGATGTTGCCATTGAGCTTATCTCCAGCTGGGAACTGTGATTTTCTTGTCAGCTTATTGTGTCACTCGCTTATGTGACAGAAAACCTGTGGTTTCCTCTTATTTGCTATTGCAAATAGAAAACTAGGAAGACACAAACTGTCCACAGATTTTATCTTATATATGAGTTTGCGGTTCCACAGGACTCTAGAGTTGATCCACGTTCCAAGTTTTCTTTTAATCCATCACTTTAAAATAGATGCTTCCACTTAAATCAAGATGGAAAATCTATATTGATAAAACCCTATGTTACATTTCAGGGGAGAAAGGGCATATATGTTTTTTGAGGGTTTTTTGTAGGTTAAGAAAAGAAGATCTTTAACTGAATTTTTTTCTAACTATTCATTTCCCTAATCCTCTTATTTGTTAAGATAGCCAGCTTCTATACCATGAGTTCAGAATTATGTTCATATGTTTTACCTGCCTCATCAAAATGAATGGAATTTGTTCTTCCATATTGTCTGGTACACGAGGATGTTTATCACTATACTCCTTTGTTCTCATTCCTTAGGCCATGATTTTTTGACAAATTGTCCTTGGGAGGAGCCATGTTGAGTGTGGCTATACTTGTCAGAATTTTCTGTGTAAGATGCCATTTTCACACTTTTCCCCAAGGATTCACCAAGAAAAATCAAAACTGAGTCACAATGGAAAGTTAGGATAGAAATGAAATAAATATCACAGACACAATGGCATCTTACCACTTTATCAATGAAAATTACTTATAGTGAGTTAGATCTTGGCAAAATTAAAATAAAACTTTACTATTTTGATGTATGAAAGGGAGACTACCAAAGAGATATATGTAGAGAGGGGAAACTATGTTATGTCCTTTCTTCATGAAGGCTGGCCAACTAACAAAAACCCAGAAAGCTAAAGGAAAGGAAGAGAAGGAAAACAGTGCTCCTAAGGTTTTAAGCATGGAGTATGGAGACCTTCTTATCTCAATCAGAAGGTCTTCAAAGAAGACACAAATCTTCATTTATTACCTATGTTTAAAATATCCTAATTTACTATACCTATAGTATTGTATGCCAGAAGCAATACTCTGATTACTACCAATGGATTAATTTCTCAGCTTCAGAACACATCAGTCGGGGATAAGTGAGTGAATAGAACTCTATTGAAAGTCTAAGAATGGCATGCTTTGATTAGAATGTTCTGGAAATGACTACCAATTTAAAAGATCTTAGTATTTCCACTAAGAAATTACTAATTTTTCAGATGTTGTATGTGGAAGGACTGAGTCTGTCTTGACAATGTTGTATTGATCTGGATGAAACAAGATCAATAGGCATTACAGTTACTCAGTGACTAGGCTATTAAAAAATAAATTTGAAATTATTTTTCTGGCAAACAAACATAAATTTATAAGAAATGCAAAAATTTGTTTATATGTTATAGTATGTTTATTGTTCATTTGCAAATACAAATAGTCCTTTCCTCATCTTGCAAATTTATTTATCAAGTGCTATCATTATATAGTTGCTAAATATTACTAAATATGCTGAATATATAGTTGCTAAATATTAACCTTATGTAATTCATTTACTATACCTCACTCTGCTTAGCATAGCAAAGTTTATTGTTATTTTAACAAAAATAATGAGAATAGTAATATGTTAATAGTCTTTTCATTTAATTTTTACCATACATACTTGTCTCTAGCTACTAATATATGTTTTCCCAATATTTTCACATGCATTGTTGCATTTGCACTCCAGAAAACCCTTAAGAAAAAAGTAGGGCATATGTTGTTAGCCCCTCATCTGATGAATACATTTAGATGATAAAAATTCAAAGAAATATCCCAAACTGACAGAGCCAGCTGGTGACAAAAGTAGACTCCTGTTTCAATTTTTTGAATTTGCATGTGCTTGTCAAACTCACAAGCTTCTGACATATCCCTTTTATCAAGATAGTTCTCTGTGCTTTTGAATCAGTGTGCTTTTTTCACATAGAAGTGATTACCATAGGCAATTTTGACATTATTACAAGTGGTCTGTAGGTGTAAAATGTAAAGGAACTAAATACACCTTCCAGTGGATGCCAGATAAAATCCCCACGGAAACAAGATGGCACTGCTGAACACTAGTACAGCCAGCGAAGATTCCTCAGCATAGAATGTGCAATTTTCTACACTGGGAAGATAAGAACTGCAGTAAAGTGACACAATTGGTTTCTGAAGAAAAAGGCCAAGCTTCTTTTTAGCTCTGTGGGTATCTTTTGTAGCTCAGTGAACCATTGACAGAAATTGAGACAATAGCTTAGGGAGAGATAGGAAAAAAAATGTGAAGGGAGTATATTAATAAGAAAAGTCACCAGTGAGACCTGTGCAGTGTATGTGTGTCTCTCTTTGGACTTAGAATTGTTTTTTTTTTTTTTTCAAATTCAGTTTTTAATTATAACTGTCCATTTATCTTATATAGGCAGTGGGAGTTTAACCTTTTTTTTTCTTACATGATGTAAAAGCAATCCCAAATGAGGTACTGATACAATTTGTATCTATTATTAATGGTAGAAAAGTTTTATGAGTGCAGTACTTGCTATTTTCATGTAACATAATAAAGACAACAAGACTAGAATCTAGCCAGAACGTGAAATTAGCTCTTTATAGAACTTTTAATTTAATGATTCTAACAAATTCATAAGTCATAATAACTTAGTAAGGCACAGAAGCACTGATGGAAAAAAACTTATGTGGGACAGGATATTTTACTTTACATTATCCCATTTTATAAACAATGGATTATGGTATTATCCCCTATCATAATAATGTATAAATAGACATTAATTTTAATTTCTTCACAACAATGTAGAGTTATAGAATGAATGTAATTCAGAATTGTATTATTGTTGTTTTGTTTTATAGTATTAAGTTACATATGTAGAAAAGACAGGATTAAGAGTGAGGGCTTTAGAAAGCACCACATTATTGGAGGTGCTCTGAGAATGAAAAAATATTAAGGATGTAGAATCTGTGATTCCAAACCTGAGAAACCTTTCAAAAAAGGTATATTGAGAAGATAAAATAAACACATAGAAAATGGCCTTAAGAAAACTTACCAAGCTTTGGCCGGGTGCAGTGGCTCACGCCTGTAATCCCAGCACTTTGGGAGGCCAAGGCGGGCGGATCACGAGGTCAGAAGATCGAGACCACGGTGAAACCCCGTCTCTACCAAAAATACAAAAAATTAGCCGGGTGCAGTGGCGGGTGCCTGTAGTCCTAGCTACTCAGGAGGCTGAGGCAGAAGAATGGCGTGAACCCGGGAGGCGGAGCTTGCAGTGAGCGTAGATCGTGCCATTGCACTCCAGCCTGGGCTACAGAGGGAGACTCTGTCTCAAAAAAAAAAAAAAATAGAAAACTTACCAAGCTTCATATCAGCAAGTGCATATCAACGTAGCACAAAACAAATTCCAGCTTGTTTACAGCATGCAGAGATACAGTACTTAAAAAATGCATATTGATGATGAGATGGATCAGGCTTACCCGAGAGGCAAATTTCAATTCAAATTTTGAGGAGGGTGATGCATATGAAGTAGAATGTGCAGTGAGTATCTTCTAGGTAGAAGAAATGATCATATATATAAAGGTGCAAAAGCAGTACATAGTAAACAATATGAATGAGATCAACAAAAGAAGCTGGAATAGAGGAGTGGTTCTAAGAAAGAGGTAGAAGTACACAAGGCAAGTGCATTTAACAGGACAGGAGGTGGGGAGAATAGCAGCAGACCACATGTGGGATGGATAAGGAGTTTAGAGTTAATGTGATAGGCAAGAAGAAGCACTTAAAAAGCCTACCACATAGCCACTACCTGGGTTAAATATATCTTACAGGTTAAAAAAATGTACTTGGTAAACTGAAGGCTGCATGAGGTTATTTCTTTCTGCCAAATGAAAATGGTGAATGCTTCCAGGTCTTCTGAATGATAATTGTTACTGGGGTGTAAGAGGGCCCACCCCCACCCTCAGATAGAAGATATGTATCTCAGAGACAATCCTCCTGAAAAAAGATAATAGAATTTAATCATGGGTTATCCCTCGTGGGCTCAGAGAAAAGAGAATCATAAAATCCATAATTTTTGAGCCCAGGGAACCAGGAGGAAGCTGTAAGTGAAAATGACCAAAAATTAAAACTCTCTTAACTAGTGAGTTTTTATTGAGCACCATCTTGTGAAAGGCACAGTCCCAAACATTATTTATGCATCAAAGAAATGTAGAAGCTAGTGTTATTTTTTTTTACATGACTATCAGAGCAGTGGGAGTAGTGGGGTAGTGTATGTGATGAGTTTATATGTTAATATATAATAATAAACTGCCAGCAAAAGAGCCAAAAAGATCTATCTCCAGGACCAGCTTTCTGGGCTGAATCATTTTTTTTTTTTTTTTCCTTATTAGCCTCAGCTATTGTAGGAATAGGTTGTGTGTGCTTTGTGTCTTAAGTACCACAGTACTTAACAACTATGTTGCCTAGAAACCTGGAAACCAACACCATACCATACCTTCTTATTAAAAACTGAAAATAAGTACCCAACTCAGAGTGATCCACTATATAACCCACACTGTGAACAATTAGAACAAACAGGCAAATCAATGCAGGGTCTTGTGTTTACAAAATGACTGGATGCATAGTCAATATGGTGCCTATGGAATAAGGGAACAACAAGCCACAAAGACAGATACATATTTTTTATATATATATATATATATATAAAATACATATATGTTTATCTATATATACACTTTTTATATATATATACTTATATATATATACACACACACACTTACATATATATATGTAACTTGAATTATTGTTCCTTTGTGCTTACTCTGGCAAAACACCATGTAACATTTAAGAATGTCAGGAAAAATATGATTTTCCCCCCTGCCATTATGTTTTTCTCTTAATCCCTGTTCAAAACAACTGCTCTGAAATAACTGAAGTGTTACTAGCTCTACTTTCAGAAACACAGTGTACTTTTTCTGAGCTTCTGTAAATGCTACATATTTCTGAAGGTGTATCATTAATATTAGAATTTGTTCTTGACTTTAGTCTCATGTTATACATTTTCTTATTGTGGGGGTCAAAGTGATGAATTCTGCATTCATCTGCTCTGTGAAAAACTTGGTAAGATCAAATTATTCATTTATGCATAAATTTTGCTAATGGTTGAACCCCTACAATAACTCACATAATATAGAGTCATGTGCTTATATGGGAGAGAAAACCAAGTAAGCAACATGATAAAGCATGAAAAATGTTAGACTGAGGTCAATAGAGAGCTATGGGAACACTTAGATGCAAATCTCCTGGGCTGGGTATTGCAGTCAGTGGAAATTGCCCCAGGTCATACAGGATGAGTGGAGGCTGCGTAGGTGAAGGGAGTTGGAAAGGCATTCTAGAAAAAGAGAAAGGCATATGCAAACATGCCAAGTCTAGTTAGATACCTTCTCAATTACTTTGGTATAGCTGACACCTAGAACATAAGGCAGAGAGTGGCAAATAATGAAGTTGGGGGGCTCAGTAACCAGCAGATGATTAAATACCTTACATTCCATACAAAGGAGTTGAAACCCTACCTGAAGGTCCTTGGTGATATGATAGCTCTGTGCTGTGGAAGATCAGTAGCAGTGTGAGATTCACTTGGAGAGAATAAAGGCTGGAGTAGTGGGATCCATTAAGAGGCTATTAAGACAACCCAGAGAGAGGTGCTGGTAGCAAACTAAGGGAGTACCAATGGGATTGAAACAGAAAGATGTATTCAAAAGCTGTAAGAAATGAGAATCAAAGGAATCTAGTTTCTGCCATGGAAATCATTAAGTTCTCCATTTAACTTCAGCCCTTTGTTTTGCCCTGTATTTACCTAAGGTTCTCTTATTTATGCTGATTGACATATTTTCTGTTTTTATTAACCAATGGGTCAAATACTCTAGTGCAGTGCTTTGTCTTTTTAAGTAAACATTCACAAGAGGTTTGACAGCTTACAGAAATGTGTTAAGTATTTGCCCACCTAATGCAGTTCCTTAAAGATAATCGACTGTCATTGGATCATTTTAGCTCATTGTTCTAAAAAACTACTAGCTTATAATAGTTTCAAAAACTGAGATTACCACATATAGAGAAATATGATCAAGTCCTTGGTGTAGCAAATTTTTTCAGAATCAGTGCTTGGAGCAATATGAAACTATCTAATTTGGGGAGAATTAATAACACTGCTGCACCTTTAAAGAAAAAACAAGTATGTAAAAATTCTTAAAGTGAAACAATACATTTTACAACATATCATTTCAACTTTACCTGTTAAACAAGTAAAAAGATAAACTGATCTTCAATATGCAGAACGTAGCAATGAAAATCAACAAAGCCAGATAAGATTTTTTTAAAGCAATTAAGAGATGCCATAAAGGATAAACTAAGATTGCATACTCATTGAATTTTACAACTAGAAGGGACTCCTGAAATCAAAGTTTCAGTTAGAAACATTTAATTAGGAATAAAGCTAGAGCTTGTTCTAGAGGTTGTTCTCAACGCAGAGAACATATCCCCCTCTATACTAAAGCATGTGGCTTGAGGCATGTTTCAATATAATATTATATTTATCTTTGACTCAATATAAATATCATGACAATAGTCAATTGTGTAGTCCTTCTAGGTAAAGAAATAATTTCTTATGTCTTTTACTAACATTAGTTTCTAGCATCATCTTTGACTTTAACATTTGACATTGATGTATACAGAACAGAAACTTCACTCAAACTAAGATGAGCAACCTAACAAAAGTAGGGACAGGGGATAGAATGAATGCTAATGTCACCAAAAGGTACAGGGCCCACCCTGATCTAGGCTGGGCCTAAACAATGTCACCAAGACTTCCCTTCTCTTTCTATCTCTACTTTGGCTTCACTCTCAGTCAGATTTTCTCTTCAGTTGATCAGCTCAATAACCCAGCAAAAAAAACCAGCTTCTCTTTCTCAGTAGTCACAGAAAACCCTTATAATTTACTCTCATTGGGGTGACTAGAGTTAGATTTCATTTCCCTTTAGTCCAGTACTCAGTCAACTTTGCATGGTGGTTCTATCTCCTAAACTAAGCATTGTGGTCCGAAGGATGGAAAACTCAGCTTTGGCCAGGTCGGATCACATACACACTACTGGTCAGCAGCCCAGAATCACCTGGCCTGAGGCTCAGGAGAAGGTGGTTCCCAAGAGGAAGCTGTGGTGGTCTTTGCAGAAAAAGGAGGAGGACTGGATGATGCTTAGTCAAGAATAGCAGATGTTTTCTACTCTTGAATTTCATAATTCTTTTACTTTCTTACTTTTACCACTCATGTTATAATTTTTTCCACTCATATAACCATTAGAGACAAAGAGTCTCTGTGCCAACTCTTATCAAATTATAATGGGCTGAATGTTTGTATCCCTCCAAAATGCATACATTGAAACCCTAATCCCAATGTGATGGACATTTGGGAGTAATTGGTCATGAGGGAGGTAATTAAGTCATAATCATTCAAGAGTGGGATTAGTGCTCTTATAAGAAGAGGCCAGAGAGCTAGCTACTTTTCTTTTCCCCATGTGAGGATATGTATTAGTCACAGTTCTTCAGAGAACCAGAACCAATAGGATATACACAGTTGACCCTTGAACAATGCAGGGGCCCTGCACTGTCAAAAATCCACATATAACTTTTAACTTCCCCAGAAACTTAACTACTAATAGCCTACTGATGACCAGAAGACTTATTGACAATATAAATAGTCAATTAATGCATATTTTCTATATGTATTATATACTGTATGCTTACAATAAAGTAATCCAGAGAAAAGCAAACATTAAGAAAATCATAAAGAAGATAAAATATATTTACTATTCATTAAGTGGAAGTGGATCATCGTAAAGGCCTTCATCCTTGTCATCTTCACATTGATTAGGTTGAGACACAGGAGGAAAAAGAGGTGGTCTTTGTGTCTCAGGGTGGCAGAGGCGGAAGGTGTAGAGTAGGTGGAATGGGAGGCAGGAGAGTTAGGCACATTCAATGGAACTCTTATTGAAAAAAGTCTACACATAAGTGGACCCTAATCATTCAAAACCTAGCTGTGCAAGGGTCAACTGTATATAGACATATGAGGAGAGTTATTAAGGGAATTTGCTCATTTGCTTATGAAGGTCGAGTCCCACCATTTACTCTCTGTAAGCTGGAGACCCAGAAAATCTGACAGCGTAATTTAGGCTTAGTTTGAAGGCCTGAAAATGGGGGGAGCTGACCGTATAACTCCTAGTTTGACACCAAAATCTGAGAATAGGGATTGGTGAGGGTAGGGTAGGTTGCTGGTATAATTTTTAGAGTCCAAAGCTCCAAGAATCGTGAGCTCTTATGTCCAAGGGCAGAAGAAAATGAATGTCCCAGCTCCAGAAGAAAGAATGAATTAGCCCTTCTCCCATCTTTTTGTTCTATCTGGGCCCTCAATGGATTAGATGATGGCTGTCCACATTGGTGCAGGCAGATTTTCTTTACTCAGACCAAAGCTAATCTCTTCCATAAATACCCCCATAGACATATCCAGATATAATGATTTACCAGCTCTCTGGATATCCCTTAACCTAGTCAAACTGACACATAAAATTCATCACCACATTATACAAAGAAAAGTCAGCAGCCTCTGACTCAGAAGAGGAATCTCATTAGAACCTGACCATGCTGGTACTCTGATCTCAGCCTTCCAGTCTCTAGAACTGTGAGAAATAAATGTTTGGTTTTTAAGCCATGCAGTCTATAGTATTTTGTTATGAAAGCCTGAGCAGACTAAGATGCAAACTAAGCCTCACAATAGACTTTTTTTTTTTTTTTTTTTTTTTTTTTTGGTTAGACCTCTTCTAACCGAAACTTATTCCTTATTGAAAAATATGCCTCTTGACCTAACCCTCTTTACATCCATGGGGTGGATGCAAATCTCACTTGATCATAGTGAACAATCATTTTAATGTGCTATTTAATTCAGTTTGCTAATATTTTGTTGAGTTTTTTTTACATCTGTATTCATCAAGGATATTGTTCTGTGTTTTCCTTATTTGTAGTGTTCTTGCCTGACTTTGATATCAGAGTAATACTGGCCTTGTAACAATGAATTTGGAAGTATTCTCTCTTCTTCAATTTTTTTGGAAGAGTTTGAGCTCACTTTGAACTTGGGGAGATAGCCAGTGAATGTTTGAAAGTTTATAAGTCATTTTTTTTTTCTTTTTTCTTTTTCCAAGACAGAGTCTCACTCTCTCGCCCAGGCTGGAGTACAGTCGTATGATCTCCGTGGCCACCTCCGCCTCCCTGGTTCAAGTGATTCTTGTGCCTTGGCCTTCCAATCAGCTGGGACTATAGGCATGTGCCACCACGCCCAGCTAATTTTTGTATTTTTATTACAGACAGGGTTTCACCATGTTGGCCAAGCTGGTCTTGAATTCCTGGCCTCAGGCAATATGCCTGCCTTGTCCTCCCAAAGTGCTGGGGTTACAGGTGTGAACCACCCAGCCTGGCCTATAAATCACTTTTAATATCTCTGGTCTAGAAGACTCAGGCATGGAGGGCTCAGTCAACACCCAGAGCTGGCTGATTTAGTAGCCAGTCCCTCAGGTGAAGGATGTAAACACTGGGGTGCTTGATGAGTGCAGAAATGGCTTCCAGGGAGAATCTACAGATCTAGATTTATTGCTGGAATAAGCCAGGGAAGAAGGTGCAGAGAGTGCCTACTCTCTTGTTCTAGAAAGCAGAACTTTCACACCCTGCTAGCAGCGACAGACTTACAGTGTGGAGTTAACACTGAAGCAAGCTAGGGAGGAAGGCATAGGAAGTGTTTACTCTCCTGTTCAAGCAAGCAAAGTATTATAGCCTTCTTGCAAGGACAGCGTTCTGTTCTGGAATTACTGCTGAAGATGCAGGGAGTGCCCCTCTCCTTTTCAGGCACAGAGAGGTCCCCCATCCTCCCGCTAGTGAAAGATTGCAGAAATTTATCTCATCTCATATCCAGAGTAAGCCAGGAAGACAGTGGGGGAAGTACCATCCAGTCCACTTTTATTGACAGAGACCTTCAACCTCTTTCCATGAAGAGATGACAAAGCTGGGATTATCACAGGAGCAAGCCAGGGAAGAAGGAATGGGTAGTATGATCCCTCCTATTTAGGGTCCAGGAGGCTAATTCGTTATTTTCCATGTAGACTCCCAGATTCTGGCTCGTCAGAGGCCAGAACCGCAGGAAACTGCTGGAAAAGCTTGCAGCCAAACCCTTTTCAGGTAAGTTGGAGGTTAGGCTGATCCTGCAAGCTACAGCTGCTGGAATGCTCCCACAGTTCCAAAGTCCCCTATGTTTTTTGTGCTTGAGGGAAATCCTTCGATGCTGTGTTCCTGCTGTTCCTCACGCTAGTGTTTTAAGAGCCAAGCTCTCCAGCAGAGTCTGGAAAAGTTGGGAACTATATGTGTAGTACAAGCCCCTCACTCTTCAGGAATAAGGAACTGTGTTTGCTTCCTGGTGATGAGGCGCTGTGCTCAGGGTGGGGTTAGTGTCTGAGTGCATCTCCAATTTTCCTACCCGTTTTGATGTAGATGTTTTCTAGATTGTTTGGTGTGTAGGAGGATTTCAGTTGGATTCTGGCTTTCTCTTGAAGAAACTGATCCACTATTTTTTATCTAGGACAGTAGTTACCACGTTTACTTGGTGTGTCTGTGGTAAGAGGAACAGTCAGGAGCCTCCTACTCTGCTATATTCTCATGTCACCCCCGAAAAATGGTTATTTAAAAATTCCTGCTGATTGGAGATCGAGACCATCCTGACTAACATGGTGAAACCCCGTCCATACTAAAAATACAAAAAATTAGCCGGCGTGGTGGCAGGTGCCTGTAGTCCCAGCTACTTGGGAGGCTGAGGCAGGAGAATGGCGTGAAACCGGGAGGTGAGCTGAGACTGCACCACTGCATTCCAGCCTGGGCGACAGAGCAAGACTCTTCTCAAAAAAAAAAAAAAAAAAATCCTGCTGATTGATAATCCTTCCTTGAGGCAGGAGAGGTGACGGGCAGGATTTATATCCTCTTTCACCTTTCTGTCTATATGGCACTTCAATATCTCAAGATCTTTATCTGCAAGTAGATCTAATAAAAGTACCTAATTCAGAATGTGAAGCATAAATATTATACATGAAGTGCTTAGCCCAACATTCAGCACACGGATGTTCAGTCCTATATTTATGGGTTGTCTAGGTTTGTTTAGGCTGCTCTAACAAATTACTACGGAATGAGTGGCCTAAATAACACACCTTTATTTCCCACAGTTTGGGAAGCTAAGAAGTCCAACATGAAAGTCCTGGCAGATCTGGTCTGGTGAAGAACCTATTCCAAGTTCATAGACAACCATCTTCTCTCTGTGTCCTCACATGTACGAAGGACTGAGGCGGCTCTCTGGGGTCTCCTTTATAAAGGCACTACTCCCATTCATGAGGATTTCACCATCATGACCTGATCACCGCCCCAAGACCCACTTCCTGATGCCATCAAATTAGGGGTTAGGATTTCAACGTATGTATCTGGAAGGGACACAAATATTCAATCCATCACATGGCCCATTATAACTTAAATGTATGACTGCTAGTGCCTCTGCAGTGCATGAGTAGTTTTGTTTTCTTTTTTTTCCTTTTCTGAGGGGTGTGGGGGGACAGAGTCTCATTCTGTTGCCCAGGCTGGAGTGCAGTGACACAGTCTCGGCTCATTGAACCTCTGCCTTCCAGGCCCAAGCTATGCTCATGCCTCAGCCTCTCAAGTAGCTGAAATTACAGGAGTGCACCACTGCACCCAGCTAATTGTATTTTTAGTAGAGACGAGGTTTTCCCATGTTGGCTAGACTGGTCTTGCACTCCTGGCCTCAAGTGATCTGCCCGCCTTGGCCTCCCAAAGTGATGAGATTACAGGTGTGAGCCACCACACCCAGCTTAGTAGTTTTGTTTTCTGTAACAATTTTTTTTCAGTTGAAACTAGTCCAACACCTTGTGGGGATCAATGCTGGTTACTAAATGCACATGATGCCAAAAGTTGATATGTATTTTTGAGTATGACAGATAGTTGGTTCAAATTTCAGAATACTTTAGTGTTTCATCCAAGGAAGCAAACTTTGGGATATGTAAGCATGGTGCTTGAACTTCGTTGATCTTATTACTTCTGCTCAGAGTCTTCTGCTTTCTTTCCTCAACTTGTTTCATTTGGCCTCTCTTTTTATGGCTAACTCTTTCATGAAGCTTTCTCTTTTCCAACCCACATTGATATCTCTCAACTCTTATACACTTGAAAATCTGACCATAAGGTCTGTTTTTTAATTTTTTTTTTCTAAGGCTTTATATGTACAGTTGTACCTTGGCATCTGTGGGAGATTGGCTCCAGGACCCCCATAAATACAAAATCTATAAATGCTCAAGTCCCTTATGTAAAATGTTATAGTATTTGCATATAACCTTCATATATCCTCCTGTATAGTTTAAATCATTTCTAGATTGTTTATAATACATAATACAATGTAAATGCTATAAAAATAGTTGTCATTCTATCTTCTTTATGGAATAATGGCAAGAAAAAGTCTGTGCATGTTCAATACAGATGCAACCATACTTTTTTTTTCTATTTTCAATCCACAGTTGATTGCATCCACAGATGTGGAAGCCATGAATAAGGAGAGCCAACTACACTTATTGTATCTTTCCAATTAGATTTTAAGCTGCCTTAGGGCAAGGATCACATTCAATCTATTTTTTATCTAGGACAGTAGTTAGCACATTGCTGAGTTCACAAGAGGCTTTAGAAAAAGACTGGTTGATTGGCTCACTAATTAAATCACATTGAATTTTTAAATTTGTAATTCAATTTACTAGTTTGTTTATAGTCTGACACTCAAGTCAGTAGTTTTTTTTGGTTTTTTTTTTGTTTTTTTTTTTTCAGTATTACACCACTGGCCTTTAAAGCATGACAATTATGTTATAGAATGTCAGCTGTGGTGTGGAATCTCTGAATTGTTTACTGGGATGAAAGAGTAAACAAAGCCAAGGACTTCCTTTAATTAGAAGGCTTTTGAAATTACAGTGCATGAATCGCCAGGATGCCCTTAAGAAATACTGGATTTTTTTTGCCATTTAAATGCTCCAAAACCAATACTTCATTAGACTTACTGTCACTTCCATGTGTCTGTTTACACTGAAATGTACAATGATAGGACCAGTGACCTGAAATAATTGCCATGTAAGTTTGATTCTGATGAAAGTTCAATTTTTGCTGAGAGATGCCTGGAGCTCAACTCACTACACTGACAGCAGCCTGTAAGTTTCTCTCTTTTTCTGACCTTGTAAAGAGGGAGCAGGAACAGTTCAGGAAGACAGACCTGTGAATTCCCTCCCTTCCTCCTCACTGCTTCCCTCAGGCGTGAAGCAACAGTTCTGGCTTCAGAAAGAAATGAATCATTATTCTGCTTTCGTGATAAAGTATGGGATGCCGATGAGCAATCTGCTGCCGATGGGCAGCTGGCCATGACAGGTCAGAGAGCAGACCTGTGGATACTGCCCTTCCATGGAGCCACGCAGAAGAGGGCATCCCCGGACTTTACAAGAAGAAGAGAACTGCTGAACTAGAAATCGCTCAATAAAAAATTCAAACGCCCAAGTAATGACTATTGAACACGAGAAACACATAACTGGAGAAATGAGAAAGAATTGTAAAAATGTAGACATGAAATGGTTTCTCTTTAGCAAGGCTTCTTAACTATTTTCTGCCCTGAATCTCTTTGCAACTGAGTCTTTATTCAGTATGATTTATTTATTTGTTTACCCCTTCAGCAGGCCAGCCCTAGGCAAAATTCCTGAAGTAGAAATAATAGCCTCCCATTTCTTCCCCAGATCCTCTGTCTGGTCTCAAATTAAGCTTCCTCCATGACCTCGTATTGTCCACTGGATAACCAAGCGCTGCAAAGGGATTTTCCACAGATGTACTAGGGGTCTCATGCCCTCAGTCTTTGCTACCTCCTGACCCCTTCCAAGCAGGGCAGTCCCCTTCCCTTTGAAGCTTGCCTGAATTACTCAAGACTCGCCCAATTGCTACTAACAGAAAAATTCATGAGCTAGCTAACCCAAAAGGAGAATTTATCATAAGGATGCAGGGGTGTTTCATGCACTTCAAGGGCTAGAGGCTGCTAGGCTTCAAACACAGACTGGAATTACAGATGATCAGAACCTCTCTCAGGCTTCTTTGCTGCTTCTCACAGGATTTTAAGTTTCAGTTTTTTCTCTCTTTGACTCTAAGGAATGCCTTCCGCTCTGTGGGGTTCATGTGGCAAACAAACAAATAAACAATAAGGCAAAACATGTGAAGCAAAAAGCAAATAAGCGTGACTCACAGTAAAAGTGCACACTACACAGCCAGCAATCTGGAGCAAGATTTGCTCATGTCAAACTTCAGCTTTATGGGAAAAAGTTGTATGGACTAGATTTAATCACACAGCTGACCCAACCCAACTAATGTAAACATAGCTGCCTGCCATCCTATGACCATGTGAAAGAAGAAAAGCAGTTCCTAGAAAACGGGGGCAAAAAGCCAGTAGGTGTCCACTTTTCTACCATCATCTACAAAGGCACCATGCAGTTTCTCCTCCCCATGCATGAACTCTATGAGCTCACAGCTGCTTCACTCCTGTTAACAAACCCTGTCTCAGAAGAAAAACTGTAAAATTCTCCTAAACTGAGAATTAGAACTGGTGGAGGAGGAAATTAAAGTTCCTCAAATCACAGCAAGCAGCTGGAGAGTTAATCTGATGACCCTGACCTTCGCTTGTTCTACATGCGATGAAATTGATTTTAAATCATAAACTTCCACAAAGTCATTATTGTCCTCTCCTTAGTGACAGCTGGTTGTTAGTGTCCCCAGTTATAGCACCACGCGTTGTTTTCATTTTTCCATGAACTCTGTTGCTTGCTTTAGTCAATGTTTTATTTATACTTTTAAAAGTATACCTATTTACTTTACTGATTGCAGTATTTTTATAAACACTTATGGTATCTAGATAGATAGATAGATAGATAGATAGATAATCTCTTTATGTGTTAAAACAGGTTTGTTTAAATCTGTATGTTTACTATCTTTTGTGTGTGCCTAATTTATCTAACAGTTTCTGACACTATCATTGTGAACTTGTCAATTGCTTTGTCAAATTCTGCTGGATTCTGTTTCTCTTTCACACGTGCTCTCTCTCTCTCCCCTCTCATCCATGTATATTAGGCTACATTGTTAGAAATAAGCTCATAATTATCTGTGCCTTGTGTATGGTTTTATCCCAGTTGATGCTTTTTGCTTAAATACTGCATTGATTGAGAATAACACTGCTGTATCTTAATGGTCATTTTTATTGTTATTAGTATTTGCCTAGTAGATCTTAGTTACTTTTAATATTTTCATGTAATTTTGTTTTTAGATATTTTCTAAGCAGTAAGTGCGGAATACCTCATTTATTTGTCCATTCTCATAATCCCTCATTTTAAATGTGAGCCAAATCCAATTACTCATTGTCATTATGGCTGTATTCTCACTAATTCTAAATAGTTTATTCAATGCATTCAGTTTCCCATCCTTTTATAATCAATAGTTAGTTTAATTGTGTATGTTCCCTCTTTTTGTCTTGCAGTCCATCTTTTCCTCTGTGTCTGTTTTTCACCTTGGTAAATTCACCCTTTTTTTTTTTTTTTTTTGGTTTCTGTAGGGAAGACTACCTTAGTTATTTTCTGAGGGTGTCTTTATTTGGCTTTCATTTTAATAGTAGTTTAGCTTGGTAGAAATGTCCTGGTTTTCTTGGCAGTAGGAAAACATCTTCTTTTTCTTATAAGGTCACTTGTTGCATGTGAAAGAATCTGCTCTCCATCTCATTGGTATTCCTTTGGAAATAGTTGGCTCTTTCCATCTAAGAGCTTTATTTATTTATGTGTGTTTGCTTATTTATTTATTGAATCCTAAAAGTCATTCTGGTATGTTTACATGCAGCATTCACCTAATGCTTGAAAAACACTTTTCAATTTAAGAACATACCCATTTTGAAACTTTTCTATTATTCTTCAGATAGTTTATCTCCCATTGCCTCCATCATCTTCAGTGGGAACTCACTGTTTTGTCTCTGAAAAACCCCTCAAACTATTAACTGTGTCCTTTATCTGTTTTAGTATAACTTTAAAGATTAAATCGTTGGGTACTGCACTCTGAATTTATATTGCAGAGCTATATTCTAATATACTAATTTTCTCATTCGCTTGGATTAAATAGACTTTACCAATATTTTGTTCCTTTTTATTCAATGACTGTATTTTTCATTTTCAAAATATGTAATTGTATATGTTCATAGTCAGTTACTCTTGTTTTATTTCTGCTTGCTATTGTTTTTAAACTTGCTCTTTTTTAATGGAAAGCATTCCTTCATCTATCACATCAAAATTCTTAAACATACTTGTACATAATCTTTGTCAGACTCATCCATGAAATTAATTTCATTTGAAATGAATGGTAAGGCAAGAATTATGTCTATCCATACATTCCTAATGTGTAGCACATATTTGACACTTAGTAGAGATTCAGAAAAATATTTAATGAATGAATATGTCAGTGTTCACTTTTGGTATAATCAGAGATATTTAATGGTCATCTAGAGGTTAGAGGTTATGGAGTTCACTACTACTCTTGTCCAATGTTGAGAGAACTGAAACTCAGAAAAATATTATCACTTCTCTAATTAAACAAACACTCCTTTGGAAACCACCAGTGGACCTCAGGTTGCATAATGTCTCTCCTGCTGCCTTTATTCTGTTGCATCTCAAAATATTCTCTTTTTTTTTTTTTTCATTCAGTCATTTACTTATTCATGCATACATGTATGCTCTCACTTATTTTTAGGATTTTCCTTTTGCATGTATACAAGTTAATCAAATTAATCCTCAGGAATAAATTTTTCACTCAGGATGATTTTTATAACGTGTATTAAATTCAGACAATGTTTTTATTATTATAAGTAAAAATCTTATTAAAAACAAGCAAGAAGAATTTTTATTACTTCTTCTATAGTTAATTTATTTAATAGTTTTAATAAATATTTTAGTAGTGATTAAAGAAAGGAAATGGCAAGATCCATTATAGATGTTTAAGCCATGTTCTAATCAACCTTAAATATGTATTTTTTGTTTGTGTGTTTGTTTGTTTTGGAGATGGAGTCTCGCTTTGTTGCCCAGGCTGGAGTGCAGTGGCATGATCTCATCTCACTGCAACCTCTGCCTCCTGGGTTCAAGCAATTCTCCTGCCTCAGCTTCCCGAGTAGCTGGGACTACAGGTGTATGCCACTATACCCGGCTAATTTTTCGTATTTTAGTAGAGATGGGGTTTCACTGTGTTGCCCAGACTGGTCTCAAACTTCTGAGCTCAGGCAATCCACCCACCTTGGCCTTCCAAAGTGCTGGGATTATAGGCGTGAGCCACCGCGCCCAGCCAAAGATGTATTTAAACACCAAAGTTTTAAAATATTTATGCATTAAATATGCTCAGTGTCTTCTGTAGCAGAAAGGATGTGGATTTTACATTTTGATTTCTAAGCAAATTAATGATGTAGCCATAAAGCATAGCAGGATATAGTGGGCTATAAAGAAACCAATTTAAGTAATTTGTGCAAATACTTTAAAGTTTTATGAATTAAATTTCAAACAAATTCTCTATGACAAGGCAACTTCCTCACAGAGCACAGCTCTAGTCATTTTGATGTACAGATAGGCAATTAAAAATTAAAATTAAGAAATTAAGTCTCATGGGTCTACATCAGCTGATTTGTAATTTGCTTTTTCTCTAAAAACAGTTTTCTTGAATTTAATATGCCAGCAGTTATAAAGCTATCCTTCTTCTCTGCTATCTACTGATAATTTTGCATATCTGTAATGATCTATGTTCTTTTTATTTTAAGGGAATATAGTTCATTAGGATGGTTGAGAACAAAAGTATTGTGGTCAAACAGACCTAGGTTTTAACCCCAGTGTAGCCATGTACTACTATGCAATAGCATGCAAGTTACATTGTCTCTGTAAGCCTCAGTTTACAGGTCTACAAAATAGGAATAAGAATATACACACAGTTCTTGACTTAAACACTGATTTGAATTATGATTTTTTGACTGTACAATGGTGAGAAAGTACGATTGCAGTAGAAACTGTACTTCAAGTACTCATACACCCATTCCGCTTTTCACTTCCTTTATAATATTTAATAGATTACATGAGATACTCAGCACTTTATAATGAAATAGACTTTGTGTTAGATGATTTTGCCCAACTGCAAGCTAATGCAAGTTTCTGAGCACATTTAAGGTAGGCTAGGCTAAACTATGGTGTTTGGTAGGTTAGGTGTATTAACTGCATTTTGACTTAAAATATTTCCAACTTATCATGGTCTTATCAGGACTTAAACCCATTGTAAGTCGAGGAGCATCTGTATACGCCACAGTTTTCCTCTGAAAAGAAAATGAGATAATGTGTTATTAACTATTCAGTACTCAGTAAATGTTACACAGCTCTTACTAGAGTTATTTCTATTTTTACATACACACACATACACACACATATACCTCTGTCAGCCAGTATTTCTAAAATATTTCTACTGTTATTATTGATTATTTAAAGTACTTTTTACTGATTCATTAAAAATCTCCCCAGCAGAGAACTGTGCAATATTTTAGGGTGGTAGTCTCTATATTATTGAGGTTAAAATATTGAGTGTTTTGGTCAGATATGCAAGGGTGAGATACGAAATAGCATGAGCAACTAACTTCTCTTCTCTAAACTCCAGTTTCCCCATTCATATAACAAAAAGGATAATACCACTATATAAGTTGCTGAGTGTATAATTGATATAGAGGGTGAGCTCAGTGTATGGAACATATTAAGTACTCAGTTAATATAACCTATAATTATGGCCATTATGATAAAATACAGTTTGGAGCATGTATGCAGAAAGATAGATTTGAGGAAAAGTATGTGCTTTCCTTGGTGTTAGAGCATTGGCAAATGTCTTTAATACTGTGACATTCAACTGTGAAAACCAATTATTACACAATTAGAAGCCTCCTCAATTAGGGAAAGATTAGGTCATGTTTTTAAAACACCCACCAATATTTTCTGTCAATCCCATCTGTGACACGAATAAGGGAGACCCCAGTTAGCAGTTGTTTAAATCATTTTCCTAACACTGACATCCGTCTCCTTGGAGACATCCATTGGAGACTTGTGTTAACATCTTTCAAGTTGCATCTGGATAGGATCAGTATGTGATTGGTCTATTGGTACATTTCACTGACAGATAATATAGCATTTGCTTTCATTCTATCTTTAAATTTGTTTGGAATATATAAATACTTCATAATATATATGCCTATTTTTACTGGTATAACCATAAGGACACAGCATGTTGATTATCAAAAGAGACTACCATATATTTAGCAATTTATCTTCTGGATGTAAGAAATTTGTTTATAAATTAAATTTTAATAAATAAAACCGGCTATGAATTTCAAAAAAAGGGTAATAGATAAATGCTGTAATGTACATTTAAAGTAAAAGGAAAATGGGATGGTATCAAAAATCTTTATTATCTATATTTAAGTAGTACCTTTCTTTTTATAATTTAAATATGTAGCATTTTACAACTATACCATTCATTCTCAGCTCAAAAAAACTGGAATTTAAGAAGACAAAATACTCTAGAAGTGCTCGTTATGTCTCTTAGGATCAAGGAAGAGAAAGTCTGGTGATGGGCGAGTGGAAAAAATAAAATACTTAACACCGACATCCAATTTTGTAGTTTTAATGTAAATTATTTAATTCTTTGAATATTTGCTATTTTTAGCCTCAACTAAATAAACAGATTCGAATAGGTGTCTTGGACAACTGCTAAATGGGCAGTTGTCTAGAGCCAAGACACATGGGCAGAAACAGAGAAGAAAGACAAACTCAGATCTTCTGATTACAAGCACAGTTTGAAGACCTCCACAACTGCCTAGCAAAAATTAAAAACAATAAGGTACAGCTTTAAGTTTAAGTTAGGTAAAGACATTTCTCTTAAAATCTTCAATATAACAACACTGATTGTCTGAAATGCTAAAGGCAGGAGATGAGATTGGATGACCTTTAAAGGCTCTTTACAGACCCAAGATTCCATATAGCACCTGTTGGCTTCAGAATTGTTTATCATAAGCTCGTGGTCATCAATATAATGCAATAGTTACTAAAATTTGCACATTGAATAATGAATAAACTGAATAAAAAACTGGTTAGAGAAAGATAATATTCATAGCATTTTGAACATTAAAAGAATAAAAAGAATTAACAAATAAGGAAAAATGTGTGTTCAAACATTTTGAGGAGTAGTCTGAATTTCTAAATACAATACTACTAGATTGGTCCCCTTCATGTAAGTATTCACAGCACTTGAAAAACATTAAATTAGAGCTTTGTTCAGCATGGCTACCTGGTGAATATTAAATAATAAAAAATAAAACACCACTGTGAAGTCAAAGGAATATTCCTTTTAACTGTATATTTTCCTCCATGTTTACAATTTTCATAAAATTTAAGTTGTATATACTATGCATAACAACTGCTTAAAAATTTAAAAATGTGGTTGACGTTTTGTCATCTTTTTTTTTTTTTTTTTTTTTTTTTTTGAGACGGAGTCTCGCGCTGTCGCCCAGGCTGGAGTGCAGTGGCCGGATCTCAGCTCACTGCAAGCTCCGCCTCCCGGGTTCACGCCATTCTCCGGCCTCAGCCTCCCGAGTAGCTGGGACTACAGGCGCTGCCACCTCGCCCGGCTATTTTTTGTATTTCTTAGTAGAGACAGGGTTTCACCGTGTTAGCCAGGATGGTCTCGATCTCCTGACCTCGTGATCCGCCCATCTCGGCCTCCCAAAGTGCTGGGATTACAGGCTTGAGCCACCGCGCCCGGCCACGTTTTGTCATCTTAATCAAAATTTGCATTCCAGTTTCCTTGGGAAACTCTACATGCTGTTATACAACTAATCCTTCCACTACCTAGCCAAATAATTAATACCTTTACAAGCACATCATAAAATATAGATTAGTAAATAACTCATTATACACTTAATTTCAATACTAATTGCCTACAGGCTTAATGAGCTCTTCATTGTAATAAGAAAACCAATGTTTATTTTTATTAGATATAACTTCAAAACAAAACACACTGTATCAATCTATGACCTGATTTGATGTTTACTACAAAATCTTACCATTGACTAGTGTTAAAAGATTTAAATTTATATTGTATAATAGGGCGTTAAATTAGAAATTTTGACTGACACACCAAAACACAAAAGATGCTGAATTCTAAAATGGTACAAGACTAAATTTACAAAAAAAAAAAAAAAAAAAAAAAAAAGCAGTGTAAAACTAGTTCAGCTTAAGTGGATAAGAGAATATGATTATGGGAGTTGAGAAGAGAAAGTGAACGAGATATAAGTGGAAAACCGCAGACATGAGTAGAGTGGGTTGTGGCATCCCCCAAAACAAGAACGGCCTTCAGCTGGGCCACTTTGAAAACCCGAGCTATGAGCTCTGAGATCTGTGGCCACATTGGGCTAATATCTGACTTGCCTATAAATATAAAAGGTAAGGACAAGTCAGGTAGTGCAAATCAGCTAATGAGAAAAGTTACTATTACATTTGAATCAGTCTGTTTCCCACTGTTCGTCAGGACAAAACACACATACTTGTTCATCAAGGAGCAGATGCAGGCGATCCCTGAGAGAAAGAGCCATTCAAAGATCATGTTAAAATCTAACAAATAATGCAGCCTAAAGGTTAATAGTTCTTGGTAGAAAAGAAACTACACGTAGGCCATTAGGTTTCTGAGGTGAAATGGAGTTCAATTGCCCTAGTCAAGTAAACTTTCTTGTGAGAGACCCAGCGGGGACTGGGATCCCTGAAGAACCCTCGGGAAGCCAATCAGCTCCAAATACCTGTCAGGCTCGGAGAGCAGGAGCCAACCAGGGACATTGCAGTCGAGAAGGAAATTTTCAGCCTCCCAACTTCTTTTCCCTCCACCCGCACCTCCCAACTAGACCTCCAACCCCAGAAGCCTCAGAACTCTTTGCAAGATGGAGGAGAAGGAACTGTGGAATACTGGCCTTCAGCTCTCCACCTTGCGGGCATAGGTCCTCCCCTTTAGCAGGTACAGCTGTGGAAACTGGAAGCAACAGCAATTTTGGATAAATGTGGAGCTTTTGAAAATGACATGAAACTGGGCCTTCTAGTTATGGAATTCAATTTGTGTTTTACCACTTAGAGTGAGCTTTTCAGAGGTTAACAAACAGCAGAAATGTCACAGGATAGTCTAGGTTCTAAACTAGGGGCAAGGAATATTTCCCCAACCTCAATAGATTTAAAGTGACACTGGAAGGAAAAAAACAGATGATGTCTGATTAAATACAATGAGTTCTGTCTGTTTAACATAATCATTAGACGTGTTATATTTAAATTTTAAAAATTGGTATTGATAATTTGAAACTTCCCAAAACTTGAGATCCCTAGCTTTTAAATTAAGGAAAATGGGGTGATAGACCTAACTTTTTAAAAAATGCAATTTAAATTCTAGAACTTCCCCAAAAGTTTTTTTGTGCATCTCTAGATGAAGATAAATATAATTTGATGATAAAAAGTCACATGGGCAGATCCTTTTAAATTTGTAAATGGCAAATCAAGCAAATTATGGAAGAATCAGTGATTCTTCTTCTCTGGGCAATGACCTAAAACTCTTCTCTGGGCAATGACTTAAAACTCTTTTCTTATTAGGAAACTGTAAGGCCTCACTTCATTTAAAGGGAGAGAAGTATTCAAATTTTACCTCAACTGAATTGCCTCCAAAGGTCTGGGATTGAATTCTATTCACTAAGGCACATTTTGTGCAGAATTGCTTCAATGCCTGCCCTGAAATTAAGTCATTTGCTCTTTAAATGGAAGCTGGAAGCTGTTTGACTTGAAAATAATATCAAACACTTAGAAAGGAGAGCTAGTTTCCTGATTAGAAACAATGAAAGAAATCATTTGATACTGTCTCCCTTTTCTCCCTACTAAAACTATAATCCCTTTGCCCATAAAGACAAGCCATAGAGCAAATCCAGACAAGAGATAAGTCATTGGCAAGGTAGCATCAAAAACATTTTGGCAACATAGCTAACTTATATTAAGCAAATCGTATGGTGAGAATCTTTGGATGACTATGACAATTTACAGCATAGGTTATTTTGTCCCTTCTAAGTGTTTATTATTTGACCAATATAATATTAAATCAACTCATCTTTTTCTTAATTTTCCAAGTTTAAAATAAACAATGCAGGAAGAATATATGTCTAGGAATATATATATAATATATAATGATTATTATTGTAGCTTATTCCTTGCCTTTGTGTGCACCCAACAAATGCTAACTACTTTACTTGATGACACCGATATAGTTGTTTATGTGCAGTGTACTCAATGATGGTAATATAATTGGTAAAATTGGCTTTCACTTACCCGCAATGCAACTACAAAATGAAATGACACAAACATTAGTCTCAGGAATTCTGCCATGAAATTTGATTATTTGATTCCGTGTTAGTGACAGATACTGTATACTCTAATGACACATTAGAAGTAAATAGCAACATTCAGAGACTGCTGTCTCTTCTTCAACTTTTTTAATGTTTTATTTTGAACAAGCTCTCCTAGAAAAAAAAAATAACAGTGAAGAAAAACACCAGTTTTGTTCCCGTATTTCATTTTAATCCTTATTTGTGGTTAAAGTTCTGATGTTATTATAGACAAAAAAAAAATATGGACCAAGGTGCAAGTTATATTGTTAACCTCACATGCATTTACATTTCTGGTTTATTGTGCCAAGAATCTAGAACTTAATAGAAGCATTGTTAATAGAACAGGAGTGGAGGGGCATACCCTTGTGGCTTTATTAGTTTGTTAGTTTCCTTTAGTTCCCAAATATGGTCCCTCAGCTCCCAAACATGGAAAGCAGTTGCTGGTCACATGCTTCATGCAGCTATTGTCCACCCAGAGTTAGAAAAACTGCTGAGTACTTGTTGAATAATTGCTCTTTATATATCATCAAAAAGGACATGTCCTCAAAGTTAGTGCTCAGGTGTCCTTGAACATGAATCTCTGGGATTTGGGAAAGTGATACTCCCCACCTCCTACTTCAGAGATGCTTAGCATGGTGCCTGAAATATTATCTATCCATGGCCGGGCGCGGTGGCTCACACCTGTAATCCCAGCACTTTGGGAGGCCAAGGTGGGCGGATCATGAGGTCAGGAGATCGAGACCATCCTGGCTAACACGGTGAAACCCCATCTCTACTAAAAATACAAAAAATTAGCCAGGCGCGGTGGCGGGTGCCTGTAGTCCCAGCTACTTGGGAGGCTGAGGCAGGAGAATGGCGTGAACCCGGGAGGCAGAGCTTGCAGTGAGCCGAGATCGTGCCCCTGCACTCCAGCCTGGGTGACAGAGCGAGGCTCTGTCTCAAAAAAAAATAATAATAAAAATAAAATAAAATAAAATAAAATATATTACATATATAAAATATGATATTAGCTATTAAGATAGAGATAGAAGTAGATTTTATTTATATATATATATATATATATATATATATATATATATATATGTTTATCCCTTACCTCATCTAATATATTCTGAGCATGTCTTTGTTTATTCAATTTGTTGGGACACTACAAAGGTATATCAAAAGTAGATATGCTCCCCCCTCAAGAAATTTAATGAAGTCTTAGGAGAAAGTGGAAGGACTTATTGTAACTCAAGAACTCAAGTCATCCACAAGCAGGAAATATTTAAACTGGGTTTTAGAGAAGTAATGCTTTTGGTTGTGAAAGTAGGCACGGAGACATTGGAAGTGATAGTGAATAGGAGAAGAACATCCCAGACAGAGAGGTAAATAGAGAGAAAGCAGATGGCCCATTACAAAAGTATCTGAAAACATGTTCTCAACATCACAGTCCTGATACATTGAGCACTGAAGTTTCTGAATGTGAAGTACACAGTCAACCTTTCCTTTCCTAATGGGCAAGTCACGTAAACTCAGTACACAGAATAGCTGAATATAAATGAATCTCTGGCAAGTTATACAACTACTATAAATGAACATCAAGGATTTTTTTTTTTTCACATTTCCTTTGGACACATATTAAACAGTTCCATTTGGAATTAATTACATAATGAAAAAAGTATTTTCGTTTACATTTTAAAGACAAAGTGAGAAACAGTTATTTACTGCAAATGGTGTTAGAGAAAATTTAATGTCTAAAATGCATATGCACAAGGATTCTATAAACTGTTAAAATATCACCAGGTTTTTGTGGTTTTTTTTTTTTTTTTTTTTTTTTGCGTTTGCTAAAATTCTTGATTTATTAGTAGCAAAATAGAAAGAGCATTCTATTGCTTTTTGATGGAACTATATAATCACCACAAACTAATTGAATGATATGAAGTATTCAGGGTCTGTAAATTATGTTTTACTATAACATTTTAAATATGTAATAACATTAACAAGACTTGACCATTCAATTATAAATACATACAGAAATTACTTTAAAGTCTGGAACATTACAAAACAATTATCCTTTACATTTGTTCAGCCAGCAGCTTAAGAGCAAACCTATTTGGAACAGCTGGAGCCTAAAACTGACATTTGAAATCACAGAGGCAGTGTTTTAAAAACTGTACTTAAAGAAGCCCCAGTTCTATACTATTTCTTCATCAACTACCCTGTTTAATGTTTTTGTCTCCTGAAAATGTGGGTCAGAATTTTTCTTTAATAATCAAATAAGGGGTCAAGGTCAGTTTGGGTGATTAATCTCAGATAGTAGGAGTAGTGTAATATATCTGAAGTATTTATGCTTATTTTTTCTGTTTATGGTGTCCCCAGTCCAATTCTAACACTATTGCCTAAACTAATTGCTTCCTTTTCCTCTTGCCCCCACCACCCTACACACACATCAATACAAGCAAATTGATAGCCATTCAGGTCAATTCAAAATAATACTGTCATACATCTGTTTCTAATATGTCTTGGATTCAGTATTATTGTTGTGTGAAATTTGCAGTAAAATCTCAAAATGGAACCTCCATGCCTGTGATATGAACCATGTAGTGCTTCTTTTTCCTTATGAAAGTGGAAGGTATTAACATATTGCCACAATTCTTAAGCAAAGCTCACCGAGGAATTGATCTAGTCCAGTCTGTAGTATATCTGTAAATCATCACTTGAGAAATAAAGTATAAATAATCTCATCCTTGAAATAAAAATTCATTTGTTAAGGAATTCTACTAACTTATGCTTTTAGTATGTGTGGCTTCCTAAATATATTAGCTAGGAAAATGTTTCTTTGAATTTTAAATAAAGTAACAGGAAGAAATAACATAATTTACCATTTGAAAGTCTTAATTGGATTGGGAAGAGAACATAATTAAGATTTTCCAATGGCATATAAAATTCTTAATGGATCAAATTACCTTTTTCACTTCACTGAAAGGGAAGCTTGGCGCATGATATTCCAATGATATAGCCAGAAAACCCAGATGCCCCTCTGTCTTTATCCAGCACTCATTGTGAAGAAGAAAACTAGGATACTTCAGGCAAGCAGAGTGTTACCTTCAGAGAAGGAAGAGGAAAGGTCTTCACAGGTGAAACTTGTATATACCTTTTAAAACAAGGGTAGTGGATAATTAGCTGGAGAGATTACAGGGAAAAGAAGACAGTCAAGGACTACATTTTGAAACTTCTGAATTTACAGAGGAGGAAAAAATGCATCATAGGAGATGGGGAAGGAGTACATAGTAAATCACATAGAAAATCAAGAATGTGTGGTGATTAAGGAAGCTGAGAGAAGATAATGTTTCATGGAAGAGGGAGTTGCCAACTTTGTAAAGTACACTGAGAGATGGAGGTAGATTAGGACAAAGAAGGAACCATCCATTTTGCCAGTATGAAACGGAAACAGATTGGTGACAGTTTTTGAGAAAGAGTAGAAACTAAAGCCTAACTAAAGTGGTGTGGAAAATGGAAGGTGAGAAACTGGACTCAGAAACCACAGATAACTCTTTCAAGAAGTTTTGCTGTACAGTAGCTAGCAGGAGAAATGAGGTCAAGAGTGGCTTTTAAGGCCAAACGTGGTGGCTCATGCCTATAATCCCAGCACTTTGGGAGGCTGAGGTGGGCAGATCACGAGTTCAGGAGTTCAAGGCCAGCCTGACCAACATGCTGAAACCCTGTCTCTACTAAAAATACAAAATAAGTTAGCCGGGTGTGGTGGCACGTGCCTGTAATTTCAGCTACTCAGGAGGTTGAGGCAGAAGAATTGCTTGAACCTGGGATGCGGAGGTTGCAGTGAGCTGAGACTGCACCACTGCACTCCAGCCTGGGCAACAGAGTGAGACTCCATCTCAAAATAAATAAATAAATAAATAAATAAATAAATAAATAGTGACTTTTTAATATTTTAAGGTAATTTTAGGTTTTCCAAAGAATCACAGAAATAGTACAGAGTTCCCATATACCCTTTGCCCATCTTCCCCTTATGTTAGTGTCTTACATAACTATAGAGCATTTATCAAAACTAAAAATCAAACTTTGTACCACACTATTAAATAGAGCACAGAACTTATTCAGTGTTTTCACTACTGCATTTTCCCTTGTTCCAGGATCCCACATCTCGTTTAGTTGTCATGATGCCTTCTCTCCTCGAATCTGAGACAGGTTCTCAGTCTTTCCTTGCCTTTCAAGACTTTGAAAGTTTGAAGAATACAAGTCAGTTATTTTGCAGAACACTCCTTGGATTGGGTTAGTCTGATGTTTTTTCATGGTTGGACAGAGGGTGTATGTTATTGAAAAGGATATCACAGAAGCTATGCACCCTGCCTCAGTGCCTCATCTCAGGGGGTATGTAGTGTTGAAATGAATTATCGGTGATGTTGATCATGATTATTTGGTTAAGGTGGTGTCTTCCATGAGTCTCCATGGTAAAGTTAACTGTTTTTCCTATGGTAGTTACTAACCATTTTGAAGGAGATACTTTGAGACCATGCAAGTTTCCTCTTTCTTTTTATGCTTTTTCCCATGAAGCTTAGCTCCATTGGTGGATATTGTCTGGGACAAATATGACTGTGGCATTCTAATGCTAATTTCTATTTTCCCCATTCATTATACATTTCTTACTTGAAAGTAAAGAAGAGATGTCACTTCTCTCCTGTTTATTTAGCTAGTAAATCATTTATTCAGTTATTTAATTACCTATTTATATCAGTAAGAACTCCAGGGTATTCCTTGGTATTCTTTTGTTTATAATCCAATGCTATCTTTATTTATTCTCTTGCTCAGGTTGCTTTAGCTTTGGCTATTGGGAGCTCTTTCAGGTTTCCTCCTATGACCTTTTCATATGCCTTAATTCTTTTAATTTTTTTTTTCTTTTTGTTTTCTTCTCTTTTTTTTTCCTGTGTGTATTCTTGTATGTGTATACATTTCCTTACTTTCTGGCACCACAGATGCTCATCATCTGTCTTCCCTGATCCAGCCCTGGGTTCAACCAGCTCTCCAAAGGGCCCTGGTTCCTTTTATTGGAAAATGGTATTTAGAAACTGCCATCTGGCCCCTGGTGTGCTCGTTACTAGGGTAGTGTCAGTGCTTCCAGCCACAGGGGTTGACTTTTAAGATGAAATATAAGGATTTTGTATGATAATGATGAAGATTTCAAAGAGAGTGAAAAATTGACTGTGCAGGAATAGTGATTCTTTCAGGAACAGAGTTATTGAGAAGGAAGTGGTAATAGGTTCCAGGGCACAAGTGGAGGGGCTGTGCTTTGATAGAAACTGAGACACTATTCATTGCAACAGGGAAAAAGAGAGAACATGGCTCAGATTCAAATAGATTTTGATTTTGGTAGAAAATGAGGAAGTTTCTCTTTGTTTCCCTGGTGTTGTTAATGAAGTGTTAGTCAAGGTATTAGCCGACAGTGAAGGGAACGAGACTGATGGAAGTTTGAAGAGAGAGATGTTATTAGAGAGTAGAATTCAACCTAATAGTAGAATTTCAAAGGATTATAGATTGACATTTGGGAAATTCAGGGGTCATAAATACAAAATGTGACAGCGTGCCTTTCTGGTGCAGATGTGGAGTAGGCCGATGTATTTGACCAACCTAGAACTGCAGTTTTGCCAGCTGACTATAATTGAGAAGAAAGTGAGCAAGAGCAATAAAAGTATTTGTCAGTGTTTTAGTGATGTAATGGTGGGCCATAAAATTAAACTGGATAAGGGAATACACAGGGGAAAATGGTGTTAGTATTATTAGTCTATTGTCATGGAAAAATGTAATTGAGTTTGGTTTATAGCTTCAAATTCATTTATATAACTTAGGGATATTGCAACTGAAGCTGAGAAATGTAGAGAACTTGTATAGCATTCTTTTGTGTTCCTTTAAATCAAGTCTGCACCAGCAGTGTTGCCATCTTCTCTACGTTTTCCTTCCCTGACTTTTTCAGTTGACCTCTTATCTCTTATACATGTCTTGGTCTCTAACACCCTTTTTCTCTCATCACCCTTCTTTTCTACCAAATCCCAATATTTCAAGACCACTTCTAAGGTGGGAACATCTAATAATTTCCTAAGCAGTTAAGCAAGCCAAAAAAAAAAAAAAATGGCATTACTGCTTTCGTTAGGGCAAAGGTGATTTTTAAGCTTAGGAGGTCAAAGTGAGCTTCCACAAGGTCACTAAAATAACAAATTTGAGAATCACTGACAGTGTCACTGCCAATCTTTTATCTGAAAACATTTCCTGTATCCCAATCAAGGTCATATAAATGAAGCCAGAAAAGTAAAAATAAAACCTATTCTGTAGGAGACTCCATTAACTTATCTGAAAACAAATTGATGCAGGGATGTGGTTTAATTTTTCACTGGTCAGAGTCATTACTTTGTGAGACATGTTTGGTCACCTTTGATGTGTCAGCTAAATGACTGTTTCTAAAATTACCTTGACCATTATTCATGAGAGTGTTAGTAATTACTCAGTGGTTAATGAAGTTGGTTTCCAGTTGATGATCGTTAGAAACTGAGCGTGAGCCGTTGCACAACAGCATACTGAACCGAAGTCTCAGATGTGGCTTCCCTCTGCACGGTGGACTTGGTTCTGACCTAAAAACACTGATAACAGCTCTGAAAAGAACATTTTCTAAAAGAGACTTTCCTTGACAGGCAGAAACTCTCATTTCAGTGACCTACTGTGCTACTATGAGTATCATCCTCAAGCTCTCTGTGCTCCAACTAAATTGTATACAAATGTGAGGGTAATTATTGGATTTATGCGTGCCTCTCAACTAAATTCAAAGCCTATGGTGGGGATAGAAGATGGCGTGCCTTGGATTCCCAAAGTCTGGCCGATGCTGGATACAGAGCAGGCACTGAAATCTGAATGAGGCAGGCAAGCATCTCTCTGATATCCGAAATGAGTGAAGTTGGAGCAACCTTCAGCTCATATCCTTTATAATCCAGTTGCTGATGGCCAACTCTGACCGTTTCTTTCACCACCTAGACTGGTCTATGGAGATTCATGGTATTTTAGATGTAGAAGAGACATTGAAATCCATCTAATCTGGCATATTCTCTTATATAAAGGAATAAAGAACTCTCCCAAAAGGTTAAATGAATCTCCCAATATTACACAGCTAGTGTAACCAAGCCAATGAAGTCGATGAGTTAAATATTTAAGGAGGAAAAGGTCTTTTCAATATCTACTTGTTGAACAGGGAGAACAAATCTCTCAGAATCAATGTCTAAGGGTTAAAATATTAGCTTGTTGGGAAAAAAATTAATCACTCATTTCCCAGTCTACAGAGCAGAGCCTGAGTATCTGAGTCATTAAATTTAGGCATAATTGGTCTCCAAACTAGTACACAAGTAGTAATTCAAAACAATTTAAAAGAAATGCTGCTTTGGCACCATTATTTAAATATTTTTATTTTTGTTGTCATGTACTCTAAACTGCTCAAATAAGAATTATACTTTAAAAGGCAAACAAAAGATTTTTTAAATCCAATTTTTCCCCTTTCTTGATTTAAAGGGAAAAACAAAACTTTCCTATGGAATTCGATTAAGGAGATAGAAATGTCTATATAATTGTTAGTCCTTCTTTTGTGCTCAAAAATGTTTAATAGCTAGTGGATGAAAAATTTCAAAATTGGAGTTTCTTGGGCAAAATATTTTTTATATTTAGCAATAAATTCTTATTGGAATTCCTCAAAACATTTCAGATTTGTTACCAGAACATTAGCCAATATTATATTATGGTAGATAAAAGGGACAGAACTAGCATTTATTAAACGTCTACTGTGTGCCAAACGTATAGAAGTTTTTTGTTTTTTGTTTTTGAGACAGCGTTTCGCTCTTGTTGCTCAGGCTGGAATGCAATGGCAGGATCTCAGCTCACCGCAACCTCCACCTCCCAGGTTCATGCGATTCTCTTGCCTCAGCCTCCCTCCCGAGTAGCTGGGATTACAGGCATGCGCCACCATGGCCGGCTAATTTTGTATTTTTAGTAGAGATGGGGTTTCTCCATGTTGGTCAGACTGGTCTCCAACTCTTGACCTCAAATGATCCGCCTGCCTCGACTTCCCAAAGTGCTGGAATTAAAGGCATGAGCCACCACGCTAGGGGCCATATATAGAGGTTTTCGTACATTTTTCTCACTTGGTCTTCACAGAAACCCAAGGAAGTATTGGAACATTAACCCCATTTTTCAGCTATATTTACATCAGAGAAGCAACTTGAACAATGTCAAGTTAATTGAGCACTCACTTAATTGAGTGCTGTGCAACTTAAATTCCTAGTCTGTCCAACTCCAAAGCTTTACCTGCATTTGGTAGAAATAAATTTAGATTCAGCAAACATTGTTTTCCTGGGGGTTGTCTGAGGAGGGGAACATATCTTGACAGGTGCTTTCTATAACATTATTTTATTTAATCACCCAAAGCCCATCTTCTCTTTATCACACCCTTTAATAAGCTGATAATTTTTATGTGAGTCTTGAGTATGCCCTTTTAAAACAGAAAAGTGGGAAGATAAGTATTCACCTTTATGCCAATAACAAAATTTTATTATCATAAACCAGAAGCATCTCCCATAGGCAGTCGGTCTTAGTGTATAGCTACAAACAGATATACTAGCTCAACTTTAATTAATGCAAAACAAAGATTATTGTCTTTGCTAAACTTTCTTCAAAATTCAATTGGTCAGTTCCAAATAACCCTGTCAAGCAAGTGAACTCATTCTCTTTCCTGGAGGTATGTTTCACAGCTAACTATTCTTGGCAGGCACACTGAGAATCAATGCTGCTTTAAATCAGACATTTCGTAGAAGACTTGCTGCAGTTTTTCTGCTGCCAGTGTGGGAGACTGTTCTCCCAGTGTGAAACATTTTTAAGCCAAAACCTTTTCTATTGGATTCTCTGGTATAAATGTGAAGTTTCAGTCAAACGTTTATCGAAGAGCCTAAACATATCTAACCTTCTTCCTGCAGAAGGACCCAAGGCTGCTTCTAAGTAGCCTGGCTGCGTGCAGCAGCATAGAAGATGAAAAGGGCATTTCTTCCACCGGAATTGAGAAGCTACTGTTTAACCTTCTTAACTTCTCTGAGTCAATAATTTATCCACACAACTCACATGTTTTAAGGAGATGAACATTTATTATTTTTTATAATTGATCCCCACTTTCCTTATGAGCCTCATCACAATGGGAAGTTAATTTAAAATTGCAATAAATGGTGTCTTGTTTTGGTTAAAAAGCTGTGGATTTGGTACAACTTTTGTCGTTTCAAAATTTAAATCAGGACCGGCACTGTTTCCTCTTTGTTCTTTCTTCTTCCGCGATGTTTCTGAGCATCAGGAAGGGAAAGTGTGAGGTTGTCAGGCATGCCGACAAGCCCGTGGGGAATCTGGTTTGACACTGGTCTATGAGCTACAAGTTTGAGGTGTGGACTTTCTGTGCAACCTGCTGACATCTGCTGCTGAATCCCTCTAATATAACCCAGAGCCTCCTCTCTGTCTTCAGGGACTTTGACCATCATCTCTTGTTGCCTGCACTCCAGATTCCCTTGGGTGTGATTCCCACTAGGACCCTTGGACAACTCTAGTTAAACCTTCAGACCCAAGACCACTTCTCTGGCAGGACCTCTAGCACGTTTCCCAGCCAGAATCTCAACTTCTTTCTAGGCCTCTCCTGGGCTACATAGGAATCTCTAGATTACTTCCATCCTGGGGACAGTCTGTTGGTACAAGTTTACCCCAAGTGGAGTGGTAATTGGTCCCTGATGCCAAACAGAGAACATGGCAAAAGTTCCTCTACTCCTAGCTTTCCATTGAGCCTATCAAACACCATTCATGTCTGGAATTTGGGGCATGAATGACAGCCTCCTGACAGTGTCTCACAATCCTCAGAGCTGAAGAAGTTGACTTTATCCCCCATTCCCCAATTCCTCTCCTCTATGACAAGAACTTACAACATTCCCTCTAACTCTAGCATACAGTAAAACTGTATGATATACTTGGCAAAGCCTCACTCTTAGTATGAAAACAGATGATTAAAACAATTAGAAAATCATGTTCCCTTACGTTCCCTTTCTCTAAATTATGGATTTGAAAACTAGATATTCTTGTGACTCACGAATCCTGTTTTGTATACCCAACTGGTATTACCCTTTCTTTGTTTCTCATTGTACTTCTGCTTCAAGCATCCCAGTTTTTCAAAGGCAAATGGATGATCCTGATTGAATAGAAGAAAAATACAGTAAAATACAAAAAATACATATGGAGATATTCAAGAGATTATACACTTGCATTATCAAGACAGCCCTATCTAACCTTGTTTCCAAATTATGTGGACAAATATGCTCTTACTAAGGAAACAGTATCTTCTGTTTAGCTCGAGTCAAAAGCAGACTGAGAAGGAACTCTTTATCAAAGTTAAGTGAAGGTTGGTGTCACCACACCTCTAGTCTTTATCTAAAGTGCTAAGTCATCAGGAAGTTGAATCACATTTAGTTTAACCTTTATTGAGTTGTTGAAATGGTGTCCTTGGCTTTTATCAATAGAAAAGCCACATAAAAACTTCTTCTAATTCTCCTTCAATTATTTTGCCCATTGTATTATTGAATTTGCTATGAAAAAAAAAAAAATGAATAATCTGATAATAGGAAAACATCTGTGGCTTTCAAGAACTCAGCTTTTATCCTACTTTCTCCTTATCTTGTTAGACTGTATAACTTTTCCTATTTCCATTTCTGTCCTGTAATTTACATCTTTCTTTGGAAGATGTTTTCATATTATTCTGTGTATATCCTTGTTATCTACTGCAAACCCTTGACGTATAGATAGGGTGCTGTGGTTTAAATGTCTCTTCTATGACTCATGTTGAAATGTAATTGCCATCGTGATGGTATTAAGAAGTGGGACTTTTAGAGGTGATTAGTTCATGAGAGCTTTGACCTCATAAATGGATGAATGTTATTATCTCAGGAGTAGGTTAGCTATCACAGGAGTGGGCTCCTGACAAAAGGATAAGTTCAGCCCTCATATGCTCTGTCTTATGTACTTGCTTCTGCTTTCTGCCTTCCACCATTGGATGATGCTCACCAGATGCTGGCACCATGCTCTCAGATTTCCCAGCCCCTAGAACCATGAGCCAACTAAATCTCTTTTATTCATAAATCACCCAGTATTTTGCTAAAGCAGCAGAAAACAGACTAAGACAGGAGGGTACAAGTAATGTAAAATTAGTCCCCACAAAACTGTATGAGTTAATTATTATATGTTTTACAGATGAGAAAACTGAAATTTATGTGTTTTCGTAGTTTGTTGAAGTCCTAAACTAGTCCTATAATTGGTGAGGCCAGGGTAAGAATCCAATTTTCAGACTAAATCAGCTCCTTCATTTTAAAACAATATTTTAAAGTTTTAAAAATATTTCCATTTTAAAACAAATGAAATCTCTATTTAATCAAGTAAACATTAGCTGTTTAATTTGTAATATAAAAAGTAGTACTGAGAAGTGATTTTGAAAATAAAGCATTTTATGTAATGTAAAACTGTCTAATCTAATGCATTAGTTAATAATAAGCTTAAACACCAGAACAAAAATTTTGTCACTATTACTTTAGATGTTAATACAATATGCATATTATTAAACACAAAGATGCAGAATATTTGCATATAACATTAACATAGACAAATATTGGTGATTGCTCTTGTTATATTGTAGATTGTTTCTAACAAATAACAGTGAGAATAATTATATTATGGAGAAATGCCTGTACTCCTTGGCTCATGCAACAGTGCATGGTGAAAATATAATGTTAACACTGAGAAATTTCATATTCAAAGTACAAAAAAGTAGAGATTTTTCAAAAAATGGCTTGCCTTTCCCTAGAAAAAACTCTTTGAGTTACATTTTGCTTTATAGCCCTGTGTTAAAAAGGCACAATTTTCCTCTTTCAAGGTAATCCTACTTTTCCAATTGTGTTTGTGGAAAAAGACTCCCTTTTGATTCAAGTAACTGCTGATTAAGGAAAACAAAACAAAAAAAGTCCCCAAACTACTGTAACTGATTTTTTTTTTTTTTAACAAATTAGTACTGTACCTATAGACAATACAGAACCTGAAAGGAAAAGAAACAGGAATTAAGCGTATCAGTGACGTTTCCCCACGTTTTCGCAGAATTCTGTTTAATCTGAATTTTTATTATTTACTTTGCTTCTCCTTTGAGATAATCCTGCCTTATTTGAGGTCAGACAGAAAGCATAATTTATGATGCCTGACTGCTTTAAGAAAACCAGAAACTTCCTACATTGTTCTTTCCCGTACAATTGGCTTAAAGAAGAGGTTTTCTGGTTAGAAAGGCTTGACTTCATCTTTTACTAACAGTGCATCACTTTGACTTAATACTATTAGGTTTCTAAAGTGACTCATTCAGATGAAAAATAAAGGTGCTGTGATTTTAAATTATTATAGAAATGTGAGTTTAAATATTAGTAATTACCTCAAACTTGCACATGACCTAGCAACCCGTGTATTACATGATATACAATGCATTGCTTTTTAGATCAAACAAAAGAGAGTGTGTTACGTTTTGCACCTTAAAATCCATTAACTGTTCTCTCTCAGGAGAAAGTAGACCAAATCTCAACCTTTCTCTCTGCAGTTTATGATGGTGAGAGCAGCTAGATGGGGGAAAAACAATAGGTGATGAAGTTATTTTATAAAGGCCAGACAGAATGCTTTTATTTCCTTGTATCAGGTTTCAGTCTCCTTCATGATTTATGTGTAGTGTCCATGGTTTCTGTGGAGGTATTCAGGACATGATGGGCATCAAATACATAATCAAGACATAATGGAAGGTCTTGCATTGAATGGGTGAATGTGAACCAAGGCTTGTGGCAACATTTATAGATTCTAGGTTAGTCAATCTCACCCCCAGACTCTTCTTTCTACTCCATTTTTTTTTTTCATCGTTCTTTTCCTTTTGAAAAAGCTACCTTCAGATTTTCTAATTCTCTCTTTCTATAAAACCAGGAAAGGTTTACTTTGATTATAATTCATGTTGATAAGGTAACACTCCTGACCATTTGTATCTTTATTCATTTAAGGTCTATTTTTGGAATGAAAGCCTGATCTGCTGTTCAAGATGTCCTAAGATTTGGTGGGCAGGAAGGAGAGAGAAACTTTTCTTTGCCTTAATAATTTTGCCAAGCCTCAGCTGGATGTGGTGGCTCGCGCCTGTAATCCCAGCACTTTGGGAGGCCAAGGCGGGCAGATCACTTGAGGTCAGGAGTTTGAGACCAGCCTGGTAACATGGTAAAACCCTATTTCTACTAAAAATACAAAAAATTAGCCAGGCATGGTGGTGTGTGCCTGTAATCCCAGCTACTTGGGAGGCTGAGGCAGGAAAATTGCTTGAACTGGGGAGGCAGAGATTGCATTGCCATTGCACTCCAGCTTGGGCAACAAGAATGAAACTCCATCTCAAAAAAAAAAAAAAATTCATGCTAGGCCTTACACTGAGAGGATGGTTCTATTTAATCATCTAAGGTACCTAATGGAAACTGGCTCAGAAAGCCAGTGTATACCAGGTACAGATTCTTTTTCCTGTTTACTCCTGCTATTCTTTTCTGCCTTAATAAATACTTATTGGACTGATTTGAATCTTGAAGTAACAAGGTGGGGTGGAGGATGGTTGAGTACAGCAGTGTCAAAGAATAAACCAATACAAGTTTGTTCTCTGCCTTCATGGATAATATATAAAATCCTATGCAGAATAGAATAGATAAAGAACAATATAATAAGTGAGATGAAGGGGCATTCAGGGGTTTTGAGAGGGTGTAACAGGGCTTTTAGCCAAGTTTTGAGTGGGCATACAAGTTGTCTCAAAGAAGTGATGAGCTGAGACTAAGTGATTCATTTGTCATGGGTCAATGTTCCCAGCCCTTAGCGACAGATGATTCCTTGCTGTCTCAACTACCCACTTCTCAACATTATGGCTGACCCTGCTGTGATAGTCCTGAGGACTGCTTCTGTATATCCCAGCTTCCCCTTCGTTCTGGACAAGGAGAAGAATCGTACTTTCATGCTGCCTCAGGGTTAATTTGGGCAGTGTGATTCTCTTTGGCTAACCAAACACAGGGGGAATGATATATATCACCTCCAGGCAGAAGTTTTAATAACTAGCTAATGTTCTGTCGCATGTTTTCCTCCTTTTGTCATGCCACATGGAGTGAATGCCATGTCCTGGGTCATCCTGGGTTCTGGTCTGAGGATTATGGAAAGTGGAGCAGAGCCCCCTCAGCTAGGCAATGATAGATGTGGAAGATGAGTAAGAAATAAACCTTTTTTTTTTTTGCCTTAAACCATCAAGATCATGAGATGGTTCACTTCCACAAGACAACCTAGACTATTATGACTGATGCATTGGCCCACGCTTCGGTTTATGTTATCTCACGTTCTCCAGTACAATGTTAACAGCCAGTCAAAGCACCTTGAGGTCAAAAGATGAGATTAGTTCTGTATATGGTATTAAAATGTGGCATTGTGTTTTTGAGGTTTGTATTATTTGTTGGCAAGGAAATATATAGCATTGATATTGTCCCCACCCAAATCTCATTTGAATTGTAGTTCCCATAATTCATACATGTCATGGGAGGACCCAGGTGGGAGGTAATTAATCATAGGGGTAGTTACCTCCATGCTTTTCTCCTGATAATGAATCAGTTCTCATGAGATTTGATGGTTTTGTAAGGGACTTTTCCCCTTTTGATTGGCACTTCTCCTTCCTGCCATCATGTGAAGAAGGATGTGTTTGCTTCCCCTTCTGCCATGATTGTAAGTTTCCTGAGGCCTCCCCAGCCATGCTGAACTGTGAGTCAATTAAAACTCTTTCCTTTGTAAATTACACAATCTCAGGTATGTCTTTGCTAGCAGTGCAAGAAAGAATTAATACAAGCATCACAATTAAAAGCATGTAATCTTTGCCATTCTGGGTTTGAATCTTGGATCTTTTACTTATTAGCTATGTAGCCCTAGTAAAGTTATTTAACTTTTCTGTTTCTCACTTTCTTCATCTTTCAAATGAATATAACAATGAGGCTACCCTGTATGTATAGTATAAGGATTAAATGAGAACAGTGCCTGGCACATAGTAAGTGTGATATAAAGATGAGCAATTATTGTCATAACACTAAGATTCTATATGAAAAAATGCTTAGTGAGTTTTGTTGCTTACCACATTGGTGAGTTTTAACCTTCTTAGTGAGTTTTGTTGCTTACCACATTATATCTCAGAGGAAATGTTGAAATAATCTACTTTGAATATTATTCTTTGTTTAAATCAAAACCTGAAAAATGACCAAGAGTGAGTTTATCATTACTATAGCGCCCAGATCATTTGAAAACTTTCACATCCTAAATGTGACTTTGCTTCCTGGAAAATGCTTCAGAGGTAGGCAGATGATTAAGGCATCAGACATTCTAGCCAAGCCCAGCAATCTTCTAGACCCAGAGGTGATAGAAAAGCAGGAATTTTTGGGCAGGTCACCTAGAAACAGAGGCCAAGTCCTCAGCAGTGCCCTCATCAGCCCTGATGTGAGTCACTGTCTTGCTTCAGGGCACAGAGCAACAATGATGTAAACAGAATGATTACTGAGGGGAAAAGTCTGAAGCAGGAGAAGTGATGCCGCTGTAGGAGACCTTAGGATCCCAGATGCCTACAATACAAAAAGCCACATTTCATCCAAATCTGTAGCTAAAATAATCAGTTTTAACAGATTTCCATCAAGCAGTTTCATCAACATATCTATACAGTGTATATAAATATCACACAGCCATTCATCATCTCTTTCCCATGACATTTGCAATCTCGTGTTTTATGCAGCCAGCTATTATGTTAAACCTGGCCAATTTTGCATTTAGGCGGCATTGTGAAGTGTCATAGCATTTGATGGAATGGCAAGACTGTAAATTGCAATCTGGTCTGTGGGAAAAAATATTTTAAAAACATTAAATTTGTTTTAGTTGCTTAGCTTTCTACCTCCTCAACCTACCACCTCAATTCTTCATATAACAAGACTTAATGAGAGGAAGATCACAGTGCCTGAGATGTATTGTTTTCTTTTCTTTTCTTTTCTTTTTTCATCTCTAACTGAAAAAAGATGAGTAACAGATTCACCTTGCAAGCTGGGGTGGATGGGAGACAGTCTTTGCATAATTCTATTGCATTACTTTAATGGTAAATATATCCTAAAAGAAGACAAGCCTTATACTGTGTTCTGCTGAAATAGCCCATGGTTTGAAAATATACTGGGTGGCTCCTTTGCACTTGTGGACTATTAACAGTGGGAAGATCCATCTGCAGCTGTCAAGTCTCCGGATAGCAGTCAAAAAATGCACGGCCATGAATTCTCCACATAAGTCAAAGCAATGTATATGGTACCTTACATTCAAGTGAACTGACTTCAATCTGGGCAGATCTCATGTTTTATCTCTGTGCTGTTTTAGCGTCTGTCATTGTGGAGAAATTTACCGTTAAGATTTAAGTCTCTGGAATCTGGTGCCTTTGGGAGTTTTGTGAAAGCTCAGTTCATAGTCATGTAAATATGTAGTGACTTTTCAAGTTACTTCTGAGAACCTAACAATCAACATAAATTCCTTTAAATTTCAGGACTTGGAAATTCATATAATACTGTGGAATAAATGCTGTATATGCTAAGTCATCAAAAAAAGAAATTTACCATTGTAAAAAGAGTAAAAAGGTTTCTTCCTCCACACTAGTGCCTTTGAGACACCATCTCATTCAAATAAAAAAATGAAGTGCAAATTCACCAGTATATTCAGACTCTCTTAGATCAACAGTCTTGGTCTGCCTGCAATAGCTAAGGCATACATGTGAGACTAATGTTTTCCTGTGGTTTAGTTTATTTTTCATAGAAGAAAATAAATGGACAGTGTCAAATATTGAAAGCTTTATTTGACTAGAACAGAGCTTCTTAACCTTTTGGTTCTTAAAACTTATTTACTCCCTTGAAATTTATTAAAGTCTTCAAATAATTTTGGTTTATGTGTGTCATATCTATTGATTACCATATTAAAATTTAAAACTTAAAATGTTTAAAATTTTTATTTATCAATTCATTTAAGAACAAAAATAAACCTACTACAGGTTACCGTAAGCAGAAGATTTTTGTGAAAAATAACTATTTTTCCAAAACAAAAAACTTCCATGAAAGGAGTGCCATTTGTTTTACCTTTTGCAAGTCTCCTTACTCCCCGATGTAACAGAAGATAGCTCATTTGAATATATACTTGTGCATTCAATCTGCTGTAATGTATGCCACATAGCTTCTGGAAAATGCCACTGTATACTCAAGGAGAGAACAAAAAAAAGGCAAATGAAATGTTAGTGTCATTATGAAAATGTTTTTTTTGTTTGTTTGCTTTTTTTTTTTTTTTTTTTTTGGTGAGACGGAGTCTTGCACTGCGGCCCTGCCTGGAGTGCAATGGCCTGATCTTGGCTCACTGCAAAATCCACCTCCTGGGTTCAAGTGATTCTACTGCCTCAGCCTCCCAAGTAGCTGGGATTACAGATGCTGTCTACCACGCCAGGCTAATTTTTTTTTTTTGTATTTTTGTTAGAGACGGGGGTTCACTACGTTGGCCAGGCTTGTCTCGAACTCCTGACCTCGTAATCTGCCCCCCTCAGCCTCCCGAAGTGCTGGAATTACAGGTGTGAGCCACTCTACCCGGCCAAAAATAGTTTTGCGTAGAGTTCCTGGCTTACACTTTGAGACTTCTGAACTCAACTCTGTACAGATTTCCAAAAAGATTTGAATACGTGGATAATTTCTGAATATTAGTATTATTTTGATTAGTTTTAAACTGAAACCTAAAACAATCGTACCGCTAATCAAATACTTTCAAATATTTTATTTCTAGTTAGTTTATAGTTAAAATAAATTTGCAATCAAATTTCCACTGCTACTGTCAGTTTACCTTTGCTTCTCTGCGCCTCGTGTCAGATTGCATTCTTTTGGTTCAGGCTCTCCTTTTGTACTTTCCAGGACAACCTTGCTATTTCCATGTCCACAGGGTCTTTCACAATTAAATGCAATCAAGGTTGTGTTCCCTGTAAAACCAGGGTTCGTTTGCCTGGAAAGTAGCAAACTACTGTCCACGAGAATGCAGGTTTTAATTAGTAGGAGTATTTGATTGTTTGTTTTTGAGACAGAGTCTCTCTCTGTCGCCCAGGCTAGAGTGCAATGGTTTGATCGCGATCTCGGCTCACTGCAACCTCTGCCTCCCGGGTTCAAGCAATTGTCGACTCTCATGCCTCAGCCTCCAGAGTAGCTGGGAGTATCTCCAAAGCAGTGTCTCCCCGAGGGAAAGTGACAGTAGGGCTTCACTGGACAATGGAGAGGGGAGAGAGTGCGTCATCACACGTAAAGGAGGTATCCCAGTGGCAGAATGCAGCAAGCAATTATGCCAGCACATAGGTCGCATATTATGGTAATGATGCTATAGTTTCTCTCAGGGTGGAGACTTTAGCATGGTAATTAGGAAAGTTCACTCAGGTTCATCTATAAAGTTGCTAGGGTCTGTCGGGAGCTGGTTCAGACTAAAAAAGTGACCACATTCCACATAGCCTTTGGGGAAGTGAGAGGTGAAGCCAGCTGGACCTCCTGGGTTGAGTGGGGACTTGGAGAACTTTTCTGTCTAGCTAGAGGATTGTAAATGCACCAATCAGCGCTCTGTGTCTAGCTAAAGGATTGTAAATGCACCAATAAGCACTCTATAAAAATGCACCAATCAGCGCTCTGTGTCTAGCTAAAGGATTATAAATGCACCAATCAGCATTCTGTGTCTAGCTAAAGGATTATAAATGCAGCAATCAGCACTCTGTAAAATGGACCAGTCAGTGCTCTGTGAAATGGACCAATCAGCAGGACATAGGTGGGGACAAATAAGAGAAGAAAAGCTGGCCACCCTCCCCTCACCCAGCCAGCAGAAGCAAGCTGCTCGGGTCCCCTTCCACTCTGTGGAAGCTTTGTTCTTTCACTCTTCACAATAAATCTTACTGGTGCTCACTCTCTGTGTCTGTGCCACTTTTAAGAGCTGTAACACTGAACGTGAAGGTCCACAGCTTCATTCTTGAAGTCAGCAAGACCAAGAACCCACTGGAAGGACCAATTCCGGACACAGAAGAACAGGCTGCAGGGCAGGAGGCTGTAAAAGAGGATGATTGCACAAGTTGGTTAAATTCCTATAATCCCTGGAGACACTCCCTGTGTGTTTACAGTTGATGTGTTTATAATCAGCAAAATAGTTGCAGAAAGGCAAGACCTGAATCATCTTAGAGAATGATTCTCTACTTTAAATAGATGTAAGGTAAATAAGACCTAAATATTTTCACTCTAGTTACTGTTTCCCCTTCCATTTTCTTTCAGGCTTTTATTGTTTAACAACCAATAAAAACTTTTCACATTTCATGACTCAGTTTTATCAGCATATGTTAAAGCTCCTATCTTTCCCATTTTTCTAACTGTTGCCATTAGAGCAAGAGCAAGAGATTTATCTGGAATTGGGGAGGTGGCGGTGAGGGGAAAGGGATGTTGCTGAACTCAGGGAGAGTCTCACAGGGCAATGGAGGTATCATAACCAAGGTCTTAACCCTCAACTTTGTGGTCGATTCTTAGTGCTCGGGCAGAATGAGCACAAACTAATTGGAATGTTTTATCCTAACCTCCCCAAAGAGATTGGACACCAACCACAGTGTCAATGCATTACATTTTACTTGGTAATATGACTTCCAAAGAGACTTCAATAATTGCATTAACTGGTTGTACATTTGCTCACCTTAATATAATTCATATGAGAAACCAAAATTTAATCAAAACAAAGGAAATCAGTGGCATGGTCTAAATAGGCATTTTATCAGACTATTGTAATGCGATGTGTCAATTGCCATTCTAAATAGCTATTTTATCTCAATATGAGATTAAGAGTCAGTTTTCCCTGGATAGTGCTAGAGATATAATCTCCTCCTTTTGAATTGACTTTCCCCCTCATTCCGTGTGAAACACCACTTAGAGTTCCTTGATTTTATAACGTGGTTTCATGCCTCTGCACCTTTACAGATGTAGGCACTGACCCCAGGTGATCTGGCCTTGTTTGGGCTCTTTTAGATAAACTTAGGTCACCAATAAAGAAATCTGAGGTGAGTGAGACAGGAAATCCTTCTAATAATGGCTGGATGCAGGATTTCTATGGAAGGGTCTTAGAAGCTTTTTTCCAAGGAATAAGTCCTTCAGATCTTATTTACAAAAGGATGGGAAGTGTTTCTAACATGTTTTAGCCAATCTTGAATACATTTAATTTCACCGAGAGCCTCTGTTTCACCTTCCTCATGATACATAAAAACCACTAAATTCAATACTAAACGTAGATTTGCTATGCTAAGCAGTAGGGCTTATAGCCTTGACCAAGTTACAGATAATGGAAGACTTAGTGGCCAGCTCTGGAATGAGGCCTTTCACAGGAAATGCTAACCACCACAGAAAAGAGATTTGCCCCAATTCCGATTGCTTCCAGAACTGAAACTTAAGCCAACTGGCAATTACTATTACTCTCTCTGTTTTCAATTATTTTACAGTCAGTTACAGACATGGCAAACTAATTTAAGTGTTACTTCCCTCAAAGCATTTTCTTATCTTTCCTTTAGCTCCACCATACCCCAGCCACAAAATCTAGTGGAGATATTGGTCTACTTCCTGGGAGAGAAGTCAGTATGGGCCTTTATTTGTCCTCGCCATTCTTTGTGATAATTTTTCATTTGTTTGTATCTCTGTCTCTCTAGTTAGCTGTGAGTAGAGGTGACGTCTTATTTCACTTCATGTTCGACAGTGAGTGGCAGGTAGCAGGGGTCCAGAAAATGTTGGATACGTGAGTCAGTGAATGGATTGCCCTGGCTCTTCTCTTTTTGATTCCATGAATGCTTTTTCCCTCCTTTTGACAAACTATCTCCTCAGCTACATTAATAAAATTAATTAGCTTACACCCCTGTTTACTAAAATGTTTTTCTCTGCAGGATATTAATGAGCACTATGCAATAAAAGATTTTGGTACTCAAAAAGTCTGTGAAATGCTGAGTTAAGCAAAGTTTTATAAGACTCTTTACTGTGGACTTCTTAATTTTAATATACTAATATGCACTTTAAATATTCAAGAATTAAACTAGGATAAGCTCCTAGGGTGACATAATTGAGTATTTAAAAAACATAATTTAGTATTTCACACACACATAAAGATCTTCCAAGAAATGTGTATACTGTAACATTCAGAAAGAGAAATCAGAGGAGGCTAGAGAGAGAATGAAAGAGAGAAAGAAAGAAAGAAAAGAGAATTTCCTTAATTAAGTTTGTAAAACACTCATCAGTGCAGACATATGCTCTGACCACAAACTCAAGTTGTTTTGGCTTCAATGTAAACTGTGCTTGTTTAACCTGTCCTTTGAATTCTTTAGTATTTTTCAGCCTCTGACCTTTTAATATTTTCCCAATTGAATGTCTCTTCTTGGGGCTCAGATTCCATTCATAGCACAAAAACTCTTGACAATATGCTAAGTTCTAGTATCGTCTGGTTGTGTTATCATACCCTTGCTTTATATAAAATTCAATCCTGGATGAAACCAATAATGTGCTTTCACCCTTCTACCTCCCCAGACTGCTTACGACTATAGTGTAAATGGCACACAGGACAGATGGATATTATTCTAAATTCATGATCACCAATAATTGGGCTTTCAACTCTGTCCAGTAATTCTACTATGTATTTCTAATCATTTCACTCTCCATTCATTTCAGTTACTATTTCAAACAAACAATTTCCATTTTTAACCTCCAATCTCCCTTATCTCTGTTCATGGCGTTTATCTTGAATTTACCCATTTGTATTTAGCAGCTCTCTGTCTCCTTAACCAAAATGTGAGCTCCATGAGGGTAGGGACCATCATATTTTCTCTCAGCATTTCTATCACTTAACTTTTGCCGCAATAATGCTGCAAAAACAATTAACCATAGTGAGATACAACAATAAGCATTTACTTCTCTCATGACTGGAAGTTGGCAGGAGCAGCTCTGCTGATCTCAGTGGGGATCCATTCATGGTCTGCTGGTTGTCTGGATGTTGGTGATTTAGACCAGGGGTCTGCAAACCTTTTGGTTTTAATTCAGAAAGTAAATATGTTAGGCTTTGCAGGCCATATGCGGTCTTTGCCACATATACTTCTTTTTTTTTTTTTTTTTAATTTTTAACAACTCTTTTAAAATGCAAAAATTTTGCTTGTGAGCCATACAAAAACAAGTCACAGGCTGGATTTTACTCACAGCCCATAGTTGACTATATCCTGATCTAGAGTGTGTTGACTGGGCCCCTCTGCTTTGAGCTGTGGGTCTAATTGAGCTTGACTGTTTGCTGCAGGTGGGGTTCTAGTCATATGAGTTCTGGGGCCAGGGCAAGCTCTACTTGTGATAATATAAAAAGCAGAGGAGAGCTTATGATGCTTATGCTTCTTAAGGCTTAGGTTTGGAACTGGGTCACTGACACTTCAACCCACCTTTTGTTAGCCAAAGCAAGCCAATTGGCTGACCCCAAAGCCTCAGTGGAGAGGTTCACTTTGCCTTATGTAGAAAGCACAGAACGATACATAGCAAAAAATATGAACATAGTGAATAGTAAAGAATTGAGACCAATAATTCAATCTCCCATATCATTATATATTGGGCATTTAGAAGAGCAATTAGTGCCTAGTAGGCCCTTACAAATTTAACAAATGAAGGGAGGAATACTGCAATAACTACAAAATTAACAACAGTCATGATATAGAGAACATGTACTCAGTTCCAGGAGCCATGCTAAACATTCTACATATATCATATTTTTCAATTCTTACATCCGTTTAGGATGGCTAATACTATTTTCACTTATAGATGAAAAAAATGAGTCTCATATAAGTTAAGTAACTTTCCTGGGGTCAATTAATATTAAGTTAAACCTCTTTCACTTTCCAATTTCTGGGTTCAGGTTATTCTAGCCATTGATATACTGAATTTATCATTGTTAATACAAGTCAAGTTTATCACTTCTGGCTGGCCACCATGAAATCCATCAGTATAGCCCATTACAAATGTAGGGTGGTCATCTAGTGGTGAAAGAGGACTTCTATAGGCTATCCACTGAAGAAAAAGTCAATACAAATGAGGGAAAAAGATTCTCATTCAGCTTTTGTTTCCCATTATTATTGCTAGAAAAGCACTGTGGGAAAAAAAAAAAAAAAAAAAAAGGAACTGCCTGGAAAATCTTTATTAAAAGAAACTCATACATATTTAAGCGCTTTTAAAGGACTGAATAAACACCCAGTACTCATTATTTCTGACCACCATCTGTTAATCTGTTCTGTCCTCCCTTTCCTAACATTTACACAATTTCCCATTTTTGGCTTTGTTCCCATCTCTATTGGTTTTGGAATCCCGAATTAATCCTGTCAATATTGCCCTCCCTGACAGTCTAGAGTCTCCCACTTACTTGATAATCCATGGCAGTTCCTACCATACTACTCAAAGTGACAAAACGTTTTGAATAATTTCAATAAACTGTATATGAGAACACAAATAATTCACACTAACAAGTCTTAAGTTGGCCTTCTTTGCTGCTTTCCATCTTGGAATTCTTTTCTCACTGATTCCTTGTAAAATGTCCTCTTGTTTTATCTCCTGATTGAGATAGATGCCATCTGATGCCAGCTCTCACAGATTTTTTCTACCTAAAAACCATAAGAAAGTTCTTACTTCCCTATTTTTCCTTATTTTTGCTTAAATTACTTTTTTTTCCCCTACCAGCATATAATGTGTTCTACTTGCATCTTCTGTACACCCTCCACTTTTGATATGCTTTGGCTGTGTCCCCACCCAAATCTCACTTTGAATTGTATCTCCCAGGATTCCCACGTGTTGTGGGAGGGACCCAGTGGGAAGTAATTGAATCATGGGGACCAGTCTTTCCCATGCTATTCTCATGATAGTGAATAAAGCTCATGATATCTGATGGGTTTATCAGAGGTTTCTGCTTTTGCTTCTTCCTCATTCTCTCTTGTTGCCACCGTGTAAGAAGCACCCTTCACCCTCTGCCATGATTCTGAGACCTCCCCAGCCTTGTAGAACTGTAAGTCCAATTAAATCTCTTTTTCTTCCCAGTATCAAGTATGTCTTCATCAGCAGCAAAAATACGGACTAATATAGTAAATTGGTACTGAGAGTAGGGTGTTGCTGAAAAGACACATGAAAATATGGAAGCAACTTTGGAACTCAGTAACAGGCAGAGGTTGGAATAGTTTGAAGGACTCAGAAGAAGACAAGAAAATGTGGGAAAGTTTGGAACTTTCTAGCGACTTGTTGAATGGCTTTGCCCAAAATGTTGATAGTGATATGAACAATAAGTTCCAGGCTGAGGTGGCCTCAGATGAAGATGAGGAACTAGTTGGGAACTGGAGCAAAGGTGACTCTTGTTATGTTTTAGCAAAGAGAGGTAGCATTTAGCCCCTGCCCGAGAGATTTGTGGAACTTTGAATTTGAGAGAGTTGACTTAGGGTATCTGGCAGAAGAAATTTCTAAGCAGCAAAGCATTCAAAAGGTGAGTTAGGTGCTGTTAAAAGTATTCCATTTTAAAAGGGAAACAGAGCATAAAAGTTCAGCATGCAGTCTGAGTATGCAGTAGTAAAGAAAAACCCATTTTTTGAGGAGAAATTCAAGCTGGCTGCAGATATTTACTTAGTAGCAAGGAGCATAATGTTAATCCCCAAGACCATGGGGAAAATGTCTCCAGGCCATGTCAGAGACCTTCACAGCAACCCCTCCCATCACAGGCCTGGAGGCCCAGGAGGAAAAAGTGGTTTTGTGGGCCTGACCTTGGGTCCCCATGCTGTGTGCAGCCTAGCGACTTGGTGCCCTGTGTCTCAGCTACTCCAGCCATGGTTGAAAGGGGCCAATGTGTAGCTCAGGCTGTGGCTTCAGAGGGTGGAAGCCCCAGGCCTTGGCAGCTTCTACATGGTATTGAACCTGCAGGTACACAGAAGTCAATAATTGAGGTTTAGGAACCTTAACCTAGATTTCAGAAGATGAATGGAAACACCTGGATACCCAGGCAAAATTTGCTGCAGGGGCAGGGCCCTCATGGAGAACCTCTGCTAGGACAGTATGGAAGGGAAATGTGGGATTGGAGTTCCCACACAGAGTCCCAACTGGGGCATTGCCTATTGGAGCTGTGAGAAGAGGGCCACCATCCTACCATAATGGTAGATCCACTGGCAGCTTGCATCATGCTCCTGGAAAAGCTGCAGACACTCAACACCATCCTGTGAAAGCAGCCAGAAGGGATGTTATACCCTGAAAAGCCACAGGGGCAGAGCTGCCCAAGACCATGGAAACCCACCTTTTGCATCAGTGTGACCTGGATGTGAGACCTGGGGTCAAAGGAGATCACTTTGGAGCTTTAAAATTTGACTGACTTGCTGGATTTTGGACTTGCATGGGCCCTGTAGCCCCTTTGTTTTGGCCAATTTCTTCCATCTGGAACAGCTGTATTTACCCAATACCTGTACCACCATTGTATCTAGGAAGTAGCTAGCTTACTTTTGATTTTACAAGCTCATAGGTGGAAGGGATTTGCCTTGTCTCACATGAGACTTTGGACTATGGACTTTTTGGTTAGTGCTAAAATAAGTTAAGACTTTGGCAGACTGTTGGGAAGGCATGATTGGTTTTAAAAAGTGAGGACATGAGATTTGGAGGGGTCAAGGGTGGAATGATAAGGTTTGGCTGTGTCCCCACCCAAATCTCAACTTAAATTGTATCTCCCAGAATCCCCACGTCTTGTGGGAGGGACCCAGAAGGAGGTGACTGAATCATGGCAGACGGTCTGTCCCACGTTCTCGTGATAGTGAATAAATCTCAGGAGATCTGATGGATTTATCAGGGGTTTCTGCTTTTGCTCCTTCCTCATACTCTCTTGTTGCCACCATATAAGAAGTGCCTTTCATCCTCTGCCACGATTCTGAGGCCTCCTCAGCCATGTGGAACTGTAAGTCCAATTAAACCTCTTTTTCTTCCCAGTCTTGGGTATGTCTTTATCAGCAATATGAATATGGACTAACACACCTTTCCTCACATATGCTTAGTTTTAGCCCCACCTCTCCAGCTCTAGAGCTTTCCATCAACAATTCATTTTTCTTACATTTCATTCTCTCTCCTTTGGCTTCTTTTCTTTTGCCTATAAACATTCAGATGTATTTTTAATCTAGAACAACATAATTCTTCACCTCATCACTCCCACAAGCTACTGACTCAGAATTTCTCAATACATTTCTCAAAGCAGATCATTTATTTCTTACTCCTCTCTTCTTCTCCCACCCACTCTGCCCTTTCAATTTGGCTTTTGTCTCTAGCACTCTATTTTATCTGTTCTTTTGAAACTGATCAGTGACTATCCCATCACCAAGTCCAGAGACATTTTCAGAGTCCTCTAGCCAGTGGTGTAGATTCTAATCTAGGTCTGAAGGTCTAACAACCAGGCCTTAATATCCCAGTTTATGCCATCAAGCAGACAGTGAATTCATCCTTTATCCATCTTTGTTCTATTTAGGCTCTTAACTTATTTAATGATGCTCACTCACACTGGGGAGGGCCACTTGCTTTAGTCAGTCCACCAATTAAAATGCTAATTTCTTCCAATAACATCCTCACAGACTCATCCAGAAATAATATTCAACCAGTATGTAGACATACCCTGCTCCAGTCAAGTTGATAGTTAACATAAAGTTAGCCATCATACTAAATTTACTTAATTAATGTGAGAAGAAATGTAATGAACAATAACTGAGCAAAAGCAAATTAGAAATTTCCTCTCAATAAATACTTCTCAAAAAATGCTGAATCTCAGTTAATCTTTCTGGTACGTTATTTATTTTCAGAGAGCAGCAAATACCAATTTATTCTGCAAAGGTAGAGTTCAAGTATCCAAAATGACAAGGGTGGCACACACAAAAAAGAGAAGCTGCCTGTCATTTGAATAGTCACACCAAGATATCTATAAATTCCTACCAAATGTTATCCAATTATATTAGGAGTCATAATTTATCATGACTATATAGGGTTTATCCCAGAAACATAAGTTTAGATCAATATCTAGATATTGTATAAAATGGGGTTAAATTAAATAATTATATCAATTAATTCCATAAAAATATTTCATACAATTTAATTCTCATTTTTCCAAAAACTTATTTTTGTTATTTTATTTATTTATTTGTTTGTTTATTTATTTATTTTTGAGATGGGGTCTTGCTCTGTTGCCCAGGCTGGAGTGTTGGGGGGTGATCTCGGCTCATTGCACCCTCTGCCTCCCCAGTTCAAGCAATTCTCATGCCTCAGCTTCCCAAGTAGCTGGAATTACAGGTGCCCGCCACTATGCCCGGCTAATTTTTCTATTTTTAGTAGAGACGGGGTTTCACTCTGCTGGCCAGGCTGGTCTCAAACTCCTGACCTCAGGTGATCCACCCACCTCGGCCTCCTAAAGTGCTGGGATTACAAACGTGAGCCACCACACCCGGCCAAAAAGTTATTTTTGAACTGTGAATAGAAAGCATATTGGTTTAGCCCCTGACAGTGGAACTCCATACACAAAAGTGTGAAGCAATACATTTGCATGTGCTTTCACTGTTATACAATGTTGTTTGGATGATCAGGCAGCAGCATACACCTTTCCTTCACTACTTCCTGTTGGGGTGGTGGAACCAAGAGCTGGAAGATCAACCAATCTTACTTAATTATTTCTTATTCAATTATTTCTTCCTTATTTTACGCACCAAGGCCTGCTGATTCCCTCTCTCCTGACCTTCTCACTATTCACTTCTCTCTTTTGCATTCTTGTTGATCTGTTGAGACTAATCCCTCATATCTTACCACTTTTTCTGGGTATCTTAAGTGGTCTTCTTGCCTCAGCCTTATCTCCACCTAATTATTAAATTCTTGATGAATTATTTTTCTAAAATGCAAACCTGCTCACAATTTTCTTCTCATTTTAAATCTTTTTATAGCCTCACATTAAAATTTTTTTAAGATGCAATTTAAGGCAGAATAATGTAGCGCAGCCCCCACTTTCAGATCTGAAGCTGAAGCCGGGTATAATATGTAAAGTATCCAGCATAGTATAACATGCACTATATATATATATGAATGATGTATAGCAGAGTAGTGATGTATAGAAGATGTTGCCCTTATGTTAAAATCTCCTTTTAGGTAAAATGCTTCACTCAAATCCTCTGAGAGTGCAACTAACTTTATTCAGAGTCAGGCTGGGTGGAAAAACCACTTGTGTATTCCAGTTTGGATAACAAAGAAAGAGGCTTATTTGCTCTGCTAACAGAGGCTTTTCCACTCATGTGCACTTAAAACAACAAAAGGTAGATATAACCAGAAGCAGTTCCTTCTGCCTGGATAAAAATTGGAAAAGCTCCATGCATTGACATGCACAATCTTAGGCATTGGGGGCAATTTTTTTAAAAAAGAAGTGGAAAAAGCAAGTAGCAGATGTTGGGCTCGCAGTAGCATGTAGTGGAGGCAGCTGCAGGGCAACTGTCTTCTATCTGGAGAGCCCTTTGGAAGAGCTTTTGAGGTTTTCAAATATTTGATTAGAATTTCATGGATGCCAATGCTATATGAGGAAGCTTAAAATTTTCGTGTGCTGCCTAAAGTTTTATTGAAAATAAAATCCTGCTAAAGCAAACAAACAAAAAACGTTAAAAAAAAAAAAAAATACCATTGAGGCCAGGCACGGTGGCTCACACCTGTAATCCCAGCTCTTTGGGAGGCCAAGTAAGGCAGACCACCTGAGGTCAGGAGTTTGAGACCAGCCTGGCCGACGTGGCAAAACCCTGTCTTTACTGAAAATACAAAAATTAGCTGGGCATAGTAGTGCATGCCTGTAATCCCAGCTACTCAGTAGGTTGAGGCAGGGAGAGTCACTTAAATCCGGAAGGCAGAGGTTGCAGTGAGCTGAGATCGCCCCAGTGCACTCCAGCCTGTGCAACAGAGCAAGACTCTGTCTCAAAATAAAAAACAAAACAAAAACAAAAAACAACAAACAAAGAAACAAAAACACCAGTGAAAATGGCAAATCTATGGACTTCAGATTCTGAAAGACCTGGTTTAATTCCAGGCTCCAATTGCAAGTGCCATCTTGGGCTACTTAACTTTTCAAAGTCTGAATTTTCTTATCTATGAAATTGAACACTTATCTTATGGGGCTATAGGACCCACTAATTTTTACAAGTATACAGAATGCCTAGTACCTAGGAAAGGGTGCTAATCTTTTCTCCACTCCTCAACTGTTACCATCGTAAAACTTGTAAGATGCACTGGGTTATGCATTCATTCAGAATATCTCTCAAAGGCAGAAGGACTAGAATTTTTTCTGTGAGGATGAACATATCAGAGTGCCTTGATACTAGTGTATAAACATCTGCCACAGGTTTATAATTAGAGATACAAGATTTAAAGGCCAAAATATTTCTGTGTTTAAATCACCTATAGTTAAACCTCAAAATTCTTTTTCTGAAAAGAATCAAGGAAAATAAATTCCTTTTGTAAGCTTTTTGTTTACAATTGGACTTCTAACCTTTAGGGAAGATGGTGACCCTTAATTTATCCTGTCCTGCAGGATCTGGAGACCTCCTCAGTACTGGCAAGGTCTGTTCCTCATCCCTCCATTATATATTCTCTTAACTGTCTGAAAATCCTCTATGTACAATGGATGTTATTTCAGGTGTGGACAATTGTCATACTTTGGATAAAATAATAAATTAATGCCAGCAAACTGTCTTCTCTCCTAGAATGGCATTTGTAAATTGCTGCCCTGTTGCAACATTTAGAAACCAACAATGGTGCAAGCCTAGTTCTCAAGTCACTCCAAAGGTATTTGGCCTTCTGAAACCTCCTTACTTTTCATTCTGAAGCTTCTTTACTTTCCATTTTCCTTTTGAGTCACAAATTTCTGGCACTCTGCTTCTGCATGAAATGTGTGCTCTGTCTAGTGAGATAGCTCTGCTCACCCTTATAAGCAGGCATTTTCAGCCTTCTGCCACCAGACTTGCATCCCGTGCCTTCTGCTGGGGAATTGCTTAGGCCAGTGAAACTTGACTTCTGAGCCTGGTTTTTTCCTTGGCAATATTTTTTTTCCTGGACTCAAGAAACGAAGCTCCAGGTGATGTTTTGAAAGCGGGTACTGCTTCTCTCTTAATCTCCTTACTTTTTCAGTATCTCAAAGTGTGGTCCATGAACCCATGGAAGTCCCTGAGACCTATTTAGGAGGTCTGTGAGGTTAAAAGTATTTTCTTTATAATGTTAGGATGTTATTTATCTTTTTCACAGTGTTGACATGTGCATTGAAAGTGCAAAAGCAATGATGAATTAAACTGTTGACACCTTAACACAAATCATGACAGTGGCACTAAACTGAACTGTTGTGGTAGAAATGGTGTTCTTTACCAACATGGATTCACATAAAGGAAAAAGAAAACCAGATCCACTTAAAAATATCCTTAATCAAGCATTAAAAATTATTGATTTTATTAAATTTCAACCCCTAATGATACACATTTTTATTATTTTGAGTAGCGAATTGGGAAGTATGCATAAAGCATTTCTGTTCCACACCGAAGTATGATGGTTGTCTGTAAAGAAAACATTTGTGTGATTGAATTGCAAACTGAACTAGCAACTTTTTTCATGGAAAATGGTATTTACCTTAAAGAACAACTGTCAGGTAAACTATGGTTTTACAGATTTCAATATTTGGCAGATTTTTGTGTGTGTGTGAAAATGGACAAAAGTGCCTGTCATTTCAAGCGGTAGAACTCAAATTTGATGCCAGTGGTCACATTTGAACTTTTAAGCAAAAGTTAGAATTTTGGAAAAGTCATGCGAACCACAGTGGGACGGACAGCTTACAAATATATAAAGATATTTATGTGATTCTTGGCACTATTAAGAATTGTTTTATATTTTATAATGTAGTGGGGCAGTGTGTTAGTTAACATTTGGAAAATCTGCACAGCTCAGTGAACCAATATTTTCCAAATGAGTAATACATAATTTCAAAATATCAAACCTTGGCAAAAAAGATTATGCAAGATAAACCCATGAATTTCAATGTAAAAAACAATGAACAGTTCACTGATAGGGTTGTAAATATTTGCACATTCCAAATAATCTTTAAGAAACACATTTGTAGACTTTTGTATAGTGTCAAAGAAGATCCATATCTCAAACTGTATAAAAAAGTTAAGTTAAAATGAATCATAGACCTAAATGTAAACCCAAAGTTATAAAACTGCTAGAACAAAACAGAGAAGAAAAGCTTGATGACTCTGGTTAGGCAAAGACCTCTTAAATAAGACACCAAAAGCACAATCTGTTTGTTAAAATGATAAATTGGACTTTGTAAGAACTGAAACATCTGCTTTTTTGAAACATGGGTAAGGAAATGAAAGATAAATATTTTCAAATTATATACTTGATAATGGGCTTATCTTCAGACTATATCAAGTATTTTCAAAACTCAAAAAGAAAAATATTCAGTTAAAAAATGAGCGAGAAAAGAGATGGAGCAAGATGGCTGAAGAGAAGCCTTCACCAGTCATCCTTTCTGCAGGAACACCAAATTGAGCAACTATCCACACAAAAAAACTACCTTCATAAGAACCAAAATCAGGTGAGTGATCACCTGGTTTTATGTTCATATTACTGAAAAAGGCAAGGAAGAGGAAAAGAAAGACAGTCTTGAATTGCTGTCACCACCCCTCCCACAGCCCCCAGCAGCAGCTGCATAGTATGGAGCAAGAATCCATGTGCTTGGGGGACAGAAGGCACAGTGATTGTGAGATTTTCCATTAGAACTTGGTGCTGCCTGTCACAGTGGAAAGCAACACTGGGCAGAACTCAGCCAGCACTCACAGAGGAAGCATTTAGACCAGCCCTCGCCAGAAAGAAATTGCCCTTCCCAGAGGTCAGAACCTGCATTCTGGTAAGCCTCACTGATGCAAGCTAAAGTGCTCTTGGGTTCTAAATAAACTTGAAAGGCAGTGTAGGACACCAGGACTGCAATTCCTGGGCAAATTCTGGTGCTGTGGTTTGCTCACACCCAGTGGATTTAGGGGCATGCAACCTAATGAGACAACAGCTGGGGCAGCCAAGGGAGTACTTGCACCACCCCTCCCACCACCTCGGGCAGTGCAGCTCACAGCTCTGGGAGAGACTCTTTCCCTCTCCTTGAGGAGAGGAGAGGGAAAAGTAAAGAGGACTTTGTCTTGCAACTGGGATACCCCCTCAGCCACAGTAGAACAGAGCACCAGGCAGAATTCTGAGGCCCCCATTCCAGGCCCTAACTTCTAAACAACATTTCGAGACACATACTAGGCCAGAAGGGAACCTGGTATCTTGAAGTAAAGTACTTAGTCCTGGCAGGATTCATCAGCTGCTGACTAAAGAGCCCTTGGACCCTGAATAGTCAGCAGTGGTAGCCAGGAAGTAAGTACTCACCATGGACCTTGAGTGAGACTCAGAGACAAGCTGGCTTCAAGCATGACCCAGCATATTCCAAGTATGGTGGCTACAGGGAGAGAAACCTTCTGCTTGACAAAAGGGAAGGGAAGAGAGAAAGGGACTTTGTCTTGCAGCTTTGTTACCAGCTCTGTCACAGTGGGGTAGAGCACCAAGCAGGATCTTGAGGTCCCTGATTGTAGGCCTTAGCTCTTGGAAAGAATTTCTGGACCTGCTCTGGGCCAGAGAGAATCCTGCTGCCCTGAAGGGAGAGTCTCAGACCTGGTAGCATGCAGCACAAGTTGACTAAAGAGCTCTTGGGCCTTGAGTGAACACTGGCAGTAGCCAGGCAGTACTTGCTGTGGGCCTGGGTCTATGCTGGCCGCAGGGAGAGACTCCTCTGCTTGTGGAAAGGAGAGGAAAGAGTGGGAAGGATTTCGTCTTGTGGCTTGGATGCCAGTTCAGCCTCAGTAGAATAGAGCAACAGGTAGATTCCTAAGGTTTTCAACTCTGGACCTTGCTCCTGTATGGCATCTCTGAACCCACTGGGGCCAGGGGCAATTCATCACCCTGAAGGGAAGAATACAGCATGGCTGGTTTTGCCACCTGCTAATTGTAGAACCCTAGGGCCTGAGTGAACATAAGTGGTAGCCAGGCTGGCCTTGGGTGAGACTCAGTGCTATGCTGGCTTCAGGTCTGACCCAGTGGTGGTGGCCACAGGGGTGCTTTTGTCACCCCTCCCCCAGCTCCAGGCAGCTCAGCACAGAGAGAGACAGACAGAGAGAGAGCAGGGTGGGGAGAGAGAGAGAGAGACAGACAGACAGACAGACAGACAAACTCTGTTTAGGAGAAAATAAGGGAAGAGAAAAAGAGTCTGTGCCCTGGTAATCTGGAGAATTCTTCTAGATCTTACGTAAGACCACCAGGGCAATATCTCTATGAGTATGGACAAGCCACAGCATTATTGAGTTTGGGGTGCCCCCTAATGCAAATATGGCTGCAGTGATCAAAAACTTAGATTACAACACCCAAATCCCTTTGAATACCTGGAAAAACTTCCCAAGAAGAGTGAGTACAAACAAGCTCAGACTGTAAAGACTACAGTAAATACCTAACTCTTCGATGCCCAGACACTAAAGAACATCCACAAACATCATAACCGTCTAGGAAAACAGAATTTCACCAAACCACTTAAATAAGGCACCAGGGACCAATACTGGACAGACAGAGATATGTGACCTTTTAGGCGTAATTCAAAATGGCTGTTTTGAGGAAACTCAGTGAAATGCAAGATAACACAAAGAAGGAATTAAGAATTCTATCTAACAAATTTAACAAAGGCATTGAAATAATTTAAAAGAATCAAGAAGACATTCTGCAGCTGAAAAATACATACTGAAGAATGCATCAGAGTCTCTTAAGAGCAGAATTGATCAAGCATAAGAAAGAAATAGTGAGCTTGAAGACAGGCTATTTGAAAACACACAGAGCAGACAAAAGAATTAAGGCTACCTATGAAATCTAGAAAATATCTTCAAAAGTTGAAATCTAAGATTTATTGGCCTTAAAGAGAGGTAGAGAGAGAGATGGGGGTAGAAAGTTTCCTCAAATGATAATAACAGAGAACTTCCCAAACTTAGATCAATATTCAAATTCATGAAGGTTATTGAGCAGCAAGCATATTTAACCCAAATAAGACTACCTTAAGACATTTAATAATGAAACGACCAAAGGTCAAGGATAAAGAACCTTAAAAGCAGCAAGAGAAAAGAAACTAGTAGCATACAATGGAGAGCCAATACATCTGGCAGCAGGTTTTCAGTGGGAACTTTAGCGGGCAGGAGAGAGTGGCATAACATATTTAAAGTACTGAAGGAAAAAGAAAAACTTTTATCCTAGAATAATATATTCAGCAAAAATATCCTTCAAACACTAAAGAGAAGCAAAGACCTTCCTAGACAAACAAAAACTGAGGGACTTCATCAACACTAGACCTGTCCTACAAGAAATGCTAAATGGAGTTCTACAATATGAGAGAAAAGAAATTAGTGAGCAATAAGAAATCACCTGACGGTGCAAGACTTGCTGATAATAGTAAGTACACAGAAAACCACAAACACAGAATATTGTAACACTATAATTGTAGCATGTAAACTACTCATCTCTTGAATAGAAAGACTATAAAGTAAGCCAATTAAAAATAATAACTACAACAGCTCTTCAAGACATAGACAATACAATAAGATATAAAGAGAAACAACGAAAAGTTAAAATGTGGGGAACAAATTAAAGACTGAAGTTTTCATTCATTTTCTTTTTTGCTCATCTATTAGTTGTTAGTTTATGTAATCAATATTAGGTTGTCATCAGTTTAAAATAAAGGATTACAAGAAAACCTTTGCCAGCCTCATGGTAACTGTAAATCAAAAAACAAACAACAGATACACACAAAATTAAAGGCAAGAAATTAAAACATACCACCAGAGAAAATTACCTTCACTAAAAGGAAGATAGGAAAGAAGGAAGATAAGACCACAGAACAACCAGAAAACAAATAGCAAAATGGCAGGAGTAAGTCCTTACCTCTTATCAATAACATCGAATAGAAATGAACTAAATTATCTAATCAAAAGATGTGTAGTGGCTGAATGGATTTAAAAAACAAGACCCAGTGGTTTGTTGCCTGTAGAAACACATTTTACCTATAAAGACAAATATAGACTTAAAATAAAGGGATGAAAAAAGATATTCCACGCAAATGAAAACCAACCAACCAACCAACCAAAAAAAAAAAAAAAAAAAAGCAAAATAGAAATAGCTATACTTATATGAAAGAGATTTAAAAACAAAAACTATAAAAAGAGACAAAGAAGGTCTATATAATGATAAAGGAGTCAATTCAACAAGATGATATAACAGTTTAAATATATATGCACCCAACACTGGAGCACCCACATATATAAAGCGAATATTATTAGAGCTAAAGAGAGATAAACCCCAATGCAATAATAGCTGGAGTTTTCAGCACCCTACTTTCAGCATTAGGCAGTTCATCCAGACAGAAAATCAATAAAGAAACATTGGACTTAATCTGAACTATAGACCAAATAAACCTAGTAGATATTTACAGAACAGTTCATGCAATGGCTGCAGAATACATATTCTTCACCTCAGCACATGGAGCATTCTCAAGGAGATACCATAAGCCAAGCAGCAAAAAAGTCTTAAAAATGTCAAAAAATATGAAATTACATCAACTAACTTCTCTGACTACAGTAGAATAAGACTAGAAATCAACAACAAGAGAAATTTTGGAAATGATACAAATATATGTAAATTAAACAATATGCTCCTGAGTGACCAGTGGGTCAATGAAGAAATTAAACAGATAATTGTAAAACTTTTTGAAACAAATGACAGTGGAAACACAATATACCAATACCTGTAGGATACAGTGAAAGCAGTATTAAGAGGAAAGTTTATAGCTATACGTGCCTACATTTAAAAAGAAAATAAACTTCAAAAAGACAACCTAACAATGCATCTTAAAGAACTAGAACAGAAAGAGCAAACCAAACCCAAAATTAGTAGGAGAAAATAAATAACAGAGATCAGAGCAGAAATAAATAAAATTGAAAAGAAGAAAACAATACAAAAGGTCAATGAGATGAAAAGTTCATTTTTTTGCAAAGATAAACAAAATCAACAAACCCTTAGCCAGACTGAGAAGAAAGGAAGGAAGGCACAAATAAATAAAACCAGACATAAAAAAACGAGACATTACAACTAATACCAGAAAAACTCAAAGGATCATTAGGAGATCATTAGTAGACTCATTAGTAGACTCATTAGTAGCTTCTAATGATCCTTTGAATTTTTGTGGTATTAGTTGTAATGTCTCATTTTTATATGAGCAACTGCACACCAATAAATTGTTCATATAAACTGGAAAATTTAGAAGAAATAGGTTAATTCCTAGACACTTGTAACCTACCAAGATTGAACCAGGAATAAATCCAAAACCTGCAGACCACTAACAAGTAACAAGAGTGAAGCTGTAATCAAAAGTTGCCCAGCAATGAAAATCTCAGGACCTGATGGCTTCACTGCTGAATTTTACCAAACATTTAAAGAAGAACTAATATCAATCCTACTCAAAGTATTCTGAAAAAATAGAGGAGGGGGAATTCCTCCAAACTCATTCTACAAGGCTAGTACTTACCGTGATACCAAAATCAGACATGGACACATTAAAAAAAGAAAAGAAAAGAAAACTGCAGGCCAATATTCCTGATGAATGTTTATGCAAAAATCCTGAACAAAATACTAGAAAACCAAATTCAACAACACATTAAGCAAATCATTCATCATGAACAAGTGAGATTTATCCCAGGGATGCAAAAATGGTTTGACATATGCAAATCAATCATGTGGTACACCATATCAATAGGATGACGGTCAAAAACCATATGATCATTTCAATTGATGCTGAAAAAGCATTTGATAAAATTCAACATCCCTCTATTATAAAAACCCTAAAAAACTAGGTATAGAAGGATAATACCTGAACGCAATAAAAGTCATATACAAAAGGCTCACAGCTAGTATCATACTGAATGGGGAAAAACCAAAAGCCTTTCTTCTAAAAACTAGAAAATGACAAGAATATCCATTCACTATTATTCAACATAATCATGTAAGTCCTAGCTAGAGCAATCAGACAAAAGAAAGAAATAAAAGGTGTCCAAATTGGGAAGTAAGAAATCAAATTATCTTTGTTTGCATATGATATGATCTTATATTTGGTAAAACCTAAAGACTCCACCATAAAGAAAAAAACAATAAAATTGGTAAACACATTCAGTAATGTAGCAGGATTCAAAATCAACATATAAAAATCAGTAGCAATTATTCACAATAGCAAAGACTTGGAATCAACCCAAATGTCCATCAGTGACAGACTGGATTAAGAAAATGTGGCACATATACACCATGGAATACTATGCAGCCATAAAAAAGGATGAGTTTGTGTCCTTTGTAGGGACATGGATGCAGCTGGAAACCATCATTCTTAGCAAACTATCACAAGAACAGAAAACCAAACACCGCATGTTCTCACTCATAGGTGGGAACTGAACAATGAGATCACTTGGACTCGGGAAGGGGAACATCACACACCGGGGCCTATCATGGGGAGGGGGGAGGGAGGGATGGCATTGGGAGTTATACCTGATGTAAATGACGAGTTGATGGGTGCTGACGAGTTGATGGCTGCAGCACACCAACATGGCACAAGTATACATATGTAACAAACCTGCACGTTATGCACATGTACCCTAGAACTCAAAGTATTAAAAAAAAAAAAAATCAGTAGCATTTATACAGCCAACAGCAAACAACCTGAAAAACAAATCAAGAAAGTAATCCAATTTACAATAGCTCTAAATAAAAGTAAATACCTAGGAATTAACTTAACCAAAGAAATGAAAGGCTTATGCAATGAAAACTATAAAGCACTGCCAAAATAAATTGAAAACAACACAAAAATCAAAAGATATTCCATGTTCATGTATTGAAAAAATCAATATTGTTAATTATGTATACTACCTAAAGCCATCTAGAGTTTCAGTGTGATCCCTATCAAAATACCAGTGACATTCTTCACAGGAATAGAAAATGCAATTCTAAACTAAGTGTCCATCAGCTGACATATGGGCATATGGAACCACAACAGACACAGAATAGCCAAAGCTATCCTGAGAAAAAAGAACAAAACTGGAAGAATCACATTATTTTATCTCAAATTATACTACAGAGCTAATAGTAACCAAAGCAGCATAGCACTGGCATGAAAACAGACACATAGAACAGTGGAACAGCATAGAGAACCCAGAGTCAAATCCGTATAATCACGGTGAACTCATTTTCCATAAAGGTGCCAAGAACATACAATGAGGAAAGGACAGTGTCTTTAATAAATAATGCTGGGGAAACTGGATATTCATATGCAGAAGAATGAAACTAGACCCCTATCTCTCACCACATAAAAAAATCAAATCAAAATGGATGAAACCCTTAAATCTGAGACCTCAAACTATGAAACTCCTAAAATAAAACATTGAGGAAACTCTCTAGGACATTGGCCTAGGCAAAGATTTCTTGAGTAATACCCCAGAAGCACAGGCAATCCAAGCAAAAATGGACCAATGGGATCACATCAAGTTGAAAATCTTCTGCACTGCAAAGGAAACCATCAACAATGGGAAGAGACAACCTACAGAACAGGAGAAGACATTTGCAAACTACCCAGCTGAGAAGGAATTGGTAACCAGAATATATAAGGAACTAAAAAAATTAAATAGGAAAAAAAATCTAATAATTTGATTAAGAAATGGGCAAAAGATCTGAATAGACATTTCTCAAAAGAAGACATACAAGACTAGGCACAGTGGCTCACACTTGTAATCCCAGCACTTTGGGAGGCTGAGGCAGGTGGATCACCTGAGGTCGGGAGTTCAAGACAAGCCTGGCCAACATTGTATAACCCTGTCTCTACTGAAAATACAAAACATCAGCCAGGTGTGGTTTTGGATGCCTGTAATCCCAGATACTCTGGAGGCTGAGGCAGGAGAATCGCTTGAACCCGAGAGGCGGAGGTTGCAGTGATCCGAGATTGTGTCATTGCACTCCAGCCTGGGCAACAAGAGCGAAACTCCATCTCAGAAAGAAAAAAAAAAAGAAGACATGCAAATGGTAAACAGGCATATGAAAAGGTGTTGAACATCATTGATCATCAGAGAAATGCAAATAAAAACTACAATGGGATATAATCTCCTAGTTAAAATGGCATTTATCCAAAACACAGGAAATAACAAATACTGGTGATGACGTGGAGAAAGGTGAACCCTTATACTCTATTGTTGGGAATGTAAATTCATACCATCACTATGGAGAACAGTTTGGAAGTTCCTCAAAAAACTAAAAACCGAGCTACCATATGATCTAGCAATCCCACTGCTATGTATATACCCCCTATCAAAAGGAATCAGCATACTGAAAAGATATCTGCACTCCCATGTTTATTACAGCACTATTTGCAATAACCAATATTTCAAAGCAACCTAAGTGTCCATCAGCAGACAAATGGGTAAAGAAAAGTGGTATTTATACACAAGGGAGTACTGTTCAGCCACACAAAAGAATAAGATCCTATCGTTGGCAAAAACATGGATGAAACTGGAGGTCATTATGATAAGTAAAATATGTAGGTACAGAAAAATACGCTTCACATGTTCTCACTTATTTGGGAATGCTAAAAATAGAAACAATTGCACTCATGGGGATAGAGTAGAACAATGGTTACCAGAGGCTGGGAAAGGTAGTTGGAAAGAGAGGGTTAGTGGAGATGGTTAATAGGTACAAAAATATAGAGGAATAGAATGAATAAGATTTAGTATTTAACAGCACAACAGGTTACTACACTCAACAATAATTTATGGTACATTTAAAAATAACTAAAAGAGTATAATTGGATTATTTCAACACAAGGAAAGTATAAACGCTTGAGGTGATGGATTTACTCTGATGTGATTATTATGCATTTTATGCCTGCACCAAAATATCTCATGTAATCCATAAATATATGCGTCAACCATGTACTCATGAAGATTAAAAATGTTTTTAAATAATAAAAATAAATAAATGAGCAAAACATCTGACCAGACATTTTATCAAGGAAGATACATCTGTGACAAATTAGCATATAAAAGATGTCCAAGATTATTAATCATTAGGGAAATATAAAAAGTGTAAGTTATTACACACTTATTAAATTTTTTGTTCTTTTAAATTTGTTACTAAAGTATAATTTACATACTGTAAAATTTACCCTTTTTAGTGAACACCTCTATGAGTTTTGACAAGCAGAGGTTTAAGTTTGGACAAAGTTCAATTTATCACTTTTTAAAAGTGGGTTGTGCTTTTGTTGTCTGATTATATAAAAGATCTTTGCCTAAAGAAGAGGCATGAAGCTTTTCTCCTATGTATTCTTCCACTGTTTCTATAGTTTTCGGTTTTACATTTAAGTCTATGATTTATTTTAACTTAATTTTTGTATTCAGTTCTATCTATTGTCTTCAAGTCAATAGGTAGAAGATTTCCATCGTCCCCCCACAAAATTCCCGTGTATCGCTCTGTCAAACTCCTTCTTTCATCCCAGCCACCGGGATGGATCTATTTTTGCCTTGTAGTTTTGCCTTTCCAGAATGTCATATAAATAGTACCACATATATAGCTAAAATGTTTAAAATAAAGAAGAAAAGACAACAGTGACAGGTACTGGTAAGTATGCAAAGCAAGTGGAACTCTCATACATCAGCATGCATATTGGTACAGCCACTTTGAAACATGTTTGATGTAGGAACAGAAAACCAAGTGCTGCCTGCTCTTACTTATAACCGAGAGCTAAACATTGAGTACACACAGACACAAAAGAACAACAGACAGACACTGGGGCCTACTTGCGGGTGTAGGCTGGAAGGAGGGTGAGGATCAAAAAAACTGCCTATCGGGTACTAGGCTTATTACCTGGGTGACAACATAATCCGTACACCAAACCCTCAGAGACATCCAATTTTCCCATGTAACAAATCTGCACAGGTGCCTTCTGAACCTAAAATAAAAGTTGGAAAGAAAAAAAATAAAAATAAAAACAGTTTGAGAGTTTCTTATAAAATTCAGTACATAGCTACCATATGACCCAGCAATTCCAGTCCTAGATATTTACCTAAGTGAAATGAAAGACTATGGCCACACAAAAGTCTGTGTGTAAATATTTATAGCAGCTTTATTTGCGGTCATCAAAAATGAAACAACTCAAATTTCCTTTAACTGGTGAGTGGATAAATTGTGATACCTCTATACAATGGAACATTACTCAGAACTAAAAAGGGACAAACATATATGCAGCAACACGAATGGCTCTCAAATGTATTATGCTAAGTGAAATAAGCCACACTAAAAGGAGAATGGTCCCATTTACACAAGTCCTCTTAAATTACATTTTGGAAAAGGCAAAACTTCAAGGCAGAAAACAGATCCCTAGTTTCCAGGGACTGGGGTGAGAGGAGGAGTTCAACAAAGAGGAATGGGGAATTTGGGAGAATAATGGAACTCTTCTATCTATTAACTTGAGTGCCACATGCACTTGCCAAAACTCATAGAATTGCACACTAAAAAAGGTAAACTTTGCTAGACATAAATTATGCCTTAATAAGAATGTTAAAAAGAATCAAAACTTTTTTTATTAAAAAAAAAAAAGGAGGAGTAAAGTAGAGGTAAGATCCAAACTCCTCTCTTTTTTTTGAGTTGGAGTCTTACTGTGTCGCCCAGGCTGGAGTGCAGTGGCTCTATCTCGGCTCACTGTAACCTCCACCTCCTGGGTTCAAGCGATTCTCCTCCTGAGTTGCTGGAATTATAGGTGCGTGCCACCACACCCAGCTAATTTTTGTATTTTTAGTAGAGACAGGGTTTCACCATGTTGGTCAGACTGTTCTCGAACTCCGGATCTCGTGATCTGCCTGGTTTGGCCTCCCAAAGAGCAGAAATTACAGGCCTGAGCCACCACGGCCAGCCCAAACTCCTTTTTTTTTTTTTTTTTTTTTTTTTAACTGCTGAAACTGATACCAGAAAATACAGTGTTCCTTTGTGGAGATGTTATTGAAGTTAGAGACGGTGCCCAACAAGAGCTGGCCTCAGGCCCAGGGCCAGGTCTCCATATCTAAGCTCACTGCATAGTGAGACCAATCTGAAACAATGCTCTCTGCAGGTAGACCACAAGAGAAGGGTGATGGAAGAAGCTGAGCTACAGGTATTCTGGTCCTCTCCCAAACTCTCGAATCAGACAACTCACTCCACCTCCATCAGAGGATTAGTGGTGGTTTTGGAAAAATCTCTCCTTGTAGAAAACAGAAATGGGAAGGAAAATGTGTCTGCTCATATTACCAATCAACATTGCTTTCATGAAAAATTTAAGCATATTGGAAGTTAACAAAGTGTAACTAGCAGGGTTTTTTGTTTTTTTGTTTTGTTTTTAATTTATTTTGCAGCAAGTGCCCAGTCCTCCTAAATCACCATCTCTAGAAAACTCATTTTTCTGCAAGAAATCATCAAATGAGCATGTTCCACTGCTTATACATGTTCTAAATAAATGATGTAGGTTCCGTTGCAATATTCACTTGACTCTGTGTCATTTAAGTCTCATGATTTTTTATAGGTACAAATTTTATAGCAGCCAGGGATCATGTCTGTTTAATTATTGATGCATAGTGCCTAACATAGCATCATGGAGATATAATCAGTTAAAAATTACTTCTGATTAATATGATGATGTTTACACATCACTATAAGTATGAGTTTTTTGTAATTTAGTTTATTCATCCATCACATCTCTCTGGTCTCAAGAATTTTTCTTTACTAAATTTCTCATGATTTAATACAATTTTTATTTTAAAAATATCCATGCACAACTAGAACCTGAAGAAAATGACCTTAATATTTTTAAAATTTGAGGCCTGTGTTAATATGTTTTTCAGTAATGATCATACACTTATTCACCTAACCTATTTATGTTTTCTTTGGATTCACTATTTTTGAATTCTTGCTACCATTTTAAATGGTATATTAGGTTCTAAAATGAGCCTGTAGGAGAGGTCAGTTCAATAAATGAAATTCATTTTCAATTATATATATTAATAATTTGGTGAGCTATGGTAAATTATTTGAGAATTTGGGTCTATATATTCTTCTCAGAAAGTAAGCCCAGAGATACTCAGAGGTGCTACCAATTGGGGATTGTAATGGAGCTCTTGATTCTATTACATGCATCACAGACTTTCTGGTGTACCCCCAGCTGAAAGCTCCTTTAAAATAAGCCTCAGGGACCATAGAGAGATTGATCATTTATCTGAAATAATGTTATTTCTGTGGTTTGGTCTGTTTGTGCAATCTCTGGAAAATATTTTCTATCTTAACTTATAATAAAAATGTATTGTTCACAATTGGAGGAATCTATTTTAGTGACCTATTTTGGGTATTTTCCCGTTATGGCAAATAATATACTTTTAATGTATTTTTTATAATGATGCTATTCTTTATTCATTTTTATGTGGAAGTACATAATCTAGTACATAATCATTTAAAAGCAAAAGGCAAAAGATTAGCTTATGAACCAGAAAACTGTATACTTATATAGTTAAATATAGCACACTAATATTTTATAAATCAATATGAAAGAAACAGAAATTGTCTGTGCAAAAAAAAATACGTATGCTTTAACAGAATATAGGCCGTTTGGCAGAGTATTTTCTTTTTACTTGTTAAAGGAGTACACCGAAGCACTAGGTTTTATTTATCATCAAGCCTCATTTTTCTGCTATTGTGTGGGAATTCAGTAAGTGAATTTTCCAGATAACTGAAGTATAATTTTAATATTCTTCACAGCTACTTATTTACCTTTCTACCCTCCATGGGAAGTACTCTAATAGTCATTAAATATTATATGACCTTCCTAATAAAACACTTTGAACACAATATAAACTTTTCTTGATAATGTGGGGTCACTATTAAAACCATGTTACCTCGATTGTAAGACTTCTTCCTATTAGGGAACAACACTGCTACAAAAATAAGTCTTCCAGGGAAAAACATAAAGCAATATTAAATATACTAACTGACAAGATACATACATCTCAATTCAGAACATTAAAATGTGGGTGAGAAGAAATTACATATTCAAATGCAGAAACTGTGTTGATATTAATTCTTTTTTTATTTTACTTTAAGTTCTGGGATACATGTGCAGAATGTGCAGGTTTGTTACATAGGTGTACATGTGCCATGGTGGTTTGCTACACCTATCAACTCATCATCTAGGTTTTAAGCCCTGCATTAGGTATTATCTTAATGCTCTTCCTCCTTTTGCCCCCTAAACCCCCGGCAGGCCCCGGCATGTGATGTTCCCCTTCCTGTGTCCATGTGTTCTATTATTCAACTCCCACTTACGAGTGAGAACATGCAGTGTTTGGTTTTCTGTTGATATTAATCCTTAAAATGTTCCCTCAATATGCAGCAAAATGCTTTTGCTGTTGGGTCCTCTCCTCACTGCTGGCAGACTCTCAGTTATCACTTTTCAGCCACATCACCTCCAGTGTCAACTGCTGTCCATTCCTTTCTATTGTGCTGCTGCCCTCAGCTGCTAGCTGTGGGTTGTGGAAACCAAAAGAGCAAACCAGTAACTAATTATGTTAAGTAATGCTGAATAATGGCAGTGAGATTCTTCCCTTAGGCCCTAAGGCCATACTTTAGTGCTGAGGTTTTGCAACACCTGCTACTGTGCTCAGAGGTGGCGCCTCACATCTAGTGTCAGGTCTGTGTTGTAATGAACCAGAATTGCCAGGAACTTGTACTTTGGATGAATGATGTGTCAAGTGCATTAAGAATCTTGAAATCTGTTTTATATAGACTACTGACTGAAATTCCACAATCTTGCATTCTTATAGCTAGAAAGAAATATATGAAATGCAGATACCACCACACCCTCATTTCAGAGCTGACTTTATCAGGAAACATACTGAGATCTCAAAGACAAGGGGATATGGGAAATAGGAACATGAGAGTCGATGGATACTGCCCTTCACCTTGCTGTAAGGGCCAGTGGTCTTGAGGCCCCAGGCACAGTCACCCACATCTGTGGCAAGCATCATGGTGTCATTTCCAGGTGAGTAGGAGTGAACGAGGAATAAGTCAGAGGATAAATCAAAGTCTTAGGTGACTGTCAGTCATGAGGAGAGCACTGACAAGAGTTCTTCATAACAGGAACTCAGTTACAGGCTTTGCAGGGCGTTGAAGAAAAAAGTGATCTTCTATAAGCCCAAAGGAAGTATATGGCAACTGGTCCATGGCTTAAAACTCCAGAGGAGCAGGCTGGAGTTCCAGCTGATAATTGGAATGGCTTAAGGGAAACTTTGGGAAGACCCAGGTTTCTAAGTGGATCAACGGGAAATAAGTGGAGAATACAATCACTCAAGGGGTACATGATGTTTGGATTTCTCCCTTCTGTAAGTGAGATAGGTATATCAGGAACAAAGATCAACTGTAGTCATCACCAACAGGTGGGGTTTAGGACCCCTGTTTGCTTTGTGCAAAGGACCTGGTAAGTCTGAGCCTGAAGATCATGAACACTTATGCCAACTTCCCTTGTGAGAAATTAGGAAATTCTAGAGAAGTCAAGAAGTGACAAACACTTCATTGTTTTGAGCGTTTGTGGTATAACAAATTGGAATGTACCATCACATGGATTTAGGCAAAAGTCTGTTTGAAAGTCAACTGTCTCCCACTCGAGACTCTTCTGGCCTGAGACAAGACATTCTTGGGAGAAAGCGGACAGAAATGTACATGTGATAGACAGGAAATGAATTGATCGGAATGAGTGCGAGGAGTGGAGAAGAAAATTCTATGGAAAATGTAAAATTGTATGGGGAGAGGACACGGAAAATATGGATTGAGAAACTGTGAGAGCCAAGCCTTTAAGCCAGTATGTTCTTTTGGGGATATTTCAAAGCCCAGAGCCATTTCTCCTCACCCCCTTCCTTTGCTTCCAATGAGATTGGTTTATCTGCTTGCTTTCCATTTCAGTACTTGCCACTGTCCACCGCAAAAATGTAATTTTTTGTACCTCTCTTCTGTTATCAAAGCAATTTGAAAGGGTTCTTTTGTTCATATAGTTTTTGATGCTATTGTCGAAGATATCAATAAAAATAATAGAACCAATAAGGTAATACATATTACCTTCTTTCCCGTCTCCCCATCATTGTATATTCCACGGTTCTTTCACATATTCTGTGAACAATATACTCTGCCAAGCTTTGAGATTTAAAACAAAGGAATAATGGTTATAGTGTCCTCTTTGAGCTTACAGTCAGGACACAGACATGCACAGGAAGAAAATCTTGTCCTTAGAGGGAGTGGAGCAGTAGAGAGAAGAGCAGTAGAGAGAAGAATTGAGCAAGATGTGGTTTCAGTGGTTTCTTAATCACTTAAGAAATTATAACTTAGAGTTTTAGTAACCTGCCTAAGGTCACATAGTTAATAAAGAGTAAAGCTAATGTTAGGTCTTGATGAATCAAAAATCCATACACTTTCTATACCAACATTTTCTCTGCATAGAATAGACCTAAGAGAGTCAAGTTTTTATGCGCACTCAACTCTGTTGATGGTGAAGGGCCATTCTAATGAGGAGGTCCTTGACTTTAGAGTTTGAGCTAAACTAACCTTGGAGTTTGATAGAGGTTACATTCATTAGATTTGAGGGCAAAACAAAAGAAACAACAGCAAAAATACTTGAGGTTATTAGCTGGTTTTCAGAATTTTAGATAATTGTTTTTATATGATCATGTATTAATACACATAATATTTTCTTCACTGGTATCTATTATAAGCAAGAATATATTTCAGAGGGGATGTACATTAAAACATGGCTTGTGTCATCAGGAAGTGAAAGAATTGAGGAACCCCTTAACCTGGAAATTTACAGGCCATTATTTAAACTATAGGAGCATCATTTTGCTTAATCTTTTGCATAATTATTTTGATTCCTGACATTCCACTGTTGAATAGGCATAGAATGGGAAAGCTAAAGTATGCTTGGGCTATAAAGCTTTGGAAATCACTCCTTTAGATAATTTTAAATAGATCTAATTTACCTTCTGTATTCATCCAAAGTGAATAACTGTAGAGGCAATGAAAGTATTTATTTATCAACATTTGGGTCCAAACCATGCTAACAACATGCCGCTTCACAATACAGTCCTCGTATCATGTAGTGGTTATGTTGGCCTTTGGAGCTGCTATTGTGTAGCTATGTAAATTAGGCATGATCCTCTGCTTTGGTTTTCTTTCCTATAAAATAGGAGCATAATATTCCATGTAGAGTCCTTGCACAAGTGCTGGGCATGGAATGTGAACTCAAAAATGCTAAGTATCATGATTGCTTTGAACTTCACGCCAGCTGTTTTTCCACTGAAGTTCAAAATGCAAGTCTCTCCAATGCTCTCTACTTTCTTAATATTCTATCAAGGAATCATTGTAATCCTCCCCCTACTAACATTCTCCCACTGTTGCCCATTGCCCCCATCCCCTTTGCTCTTTGAAACTTCAATTTCAATTGTAAACAAACACTTGTAAACCTTTAATATTTCCCCTGACTATTTTTCTACCTCAATTTCTTGTCTTAATTGAAATTCAGCTTGACTGTAATGACAATGCTTTCTGTTCAGCCATTCAAAGGAGATGAGAGTTTTGTGTGTGTGTGTGTGTGCGCGCGTGTGCATGTCATGATCAAAAAACAAAATATGAATAAAGAATTAGGGGGTTTCAGCATTCTTCTTATTCTGCATTACCCCTCTTTCACCTTACCTAAAAACTTCTTAAAAAAGAATAATGTCATCTGGCTGGACTGCTATGCCTATATCCTAATTATTAGCTTATTCTGGTCTTTTCCCTAGGCTCACCAATTAGTTTGAAAGGAGAAAGTGGGCAGTGGAAGCAGAAGGCACAAGCTTCCTTCCCTCCCCTCCATAGAGTTGAGGTTTACAGTGTGTGGACCTTTAGGGATGCTGAAACACGAAGTGATACTTCCTTCCAAAGTGAGAAAATTGACTGAGAAATAGGAAGAGATCAGCTCATGAATGGACTTCTTAAGAAATTTGAACTTTATCCTAAAAGCTACAGGAACCTACTCAAGGATTTTGAGTATCAGAGAGAATAATCAGGTTTGAATTTGAGATCACTGTAGCTACATTGTGAAAGCTATTGCTAGACATGACATAAGGCTATATCCAACCAGATTAGATAAAGGAAGAATTTGAGACATATTATGGAAGTAGATTAACTAGGACTTGGGGAATGTTTAGGGTATTAGTGGCAGGAGAGCCTGAAGTGGCCTCCAGGCTTCTGTTTCAGCAACTAGGTAAATTTGAATACCATTCTATATTGTCATAATTAGAATTCCTAATGTATGAGGTTATCTTAAAGATTAAATGAGTTAATACATTTAAAGTGCCTTAAACCATTGCTGGTATGAACTCTTTTATTTGCAGAGGTACTGACTGTACAAAGGAATTTAAGGTCAATATGAAGGAGGAGAGGAGAGGTGACTAAAGGTCATTAGTTTCGTTTTACAGCTGAGTTAGGAGTGGGCCATCTTTAGGACATCCAGTTAGAGATACAGAACTCAGCACTCAACACAATACTTTAGCTTGCTGCTATGAACTGAAGGGACTTAAGTACAGTGAAAGTCATGAATTTAAGTCATTAAATTTATCCAAATGTAACTTGTGTAAATAGAGTGAAATGATGATTGAACCAAAAAACAAAGCCCTGAGCAAATCCGTTTTAGGAAAGAGGCAGAGAGAGAGAGCGGAGCCTAGGAATGATGAAACTTAGTAGACAGAAATTCAGGGGACATCCACAGACATTAAAAGAGTTGAAAAAAGGAGGGAATGTCAGCGCTGTAAAATGTTGCTAAAAGTTCATTCAATAGAATAAGCAAAGTTCAATTAGAATAAGCACTGAAATATGAATTAAATCACAAAGAGGATGTTGATTAATGTGTGTAGGGATATTTCCATAAAGTAGTAGGAGTTGATTCCTGACTTACGGGTGTTGAAGTCTGCAGAAAAGAGGAAATGAGAGAATGAGATCTCTTTTTCTCAAGTTTGGTTGGGAGAGGAATGAGACAAAGATGAATGTACTGAGAGTGAAATGTAACCTTATTATTATTAATTATTATTAGGTGGATGGACTGGGTATACTTATATATGGAGGAGCAAGAGAGAGGATTGTGAGGGTATCCAGGGATGGAGGAGAGGAGGGTGATAACTAACTTAGCAAGGTATCTCAAAAGTGGGACCTGCTGGGATCAGAAGAAAGGGGTTACATTAGACAGGAAGAACGCATCCTTCCTGTGACAGAAGGGAAGATGGAAAGATAGGCACAGGCAGTGATAGGTAACTGTTTCTAAGGGAGAAAATTGAGGTAATTTCTCCCTGAAGGGCTCAGTGAAGTGGGAGTCAGAGTCATTTACTCAGAGACAGGGGAAAAGAGGTTGTGTCGGAAGTTTAAAGGGAAACCTAAAAGTTTGAAATAAAAGCAGAATAAAAGAGCTGTCTAGGTCTATGTAAGAAGGTGTGGCGACCACCCCAAGGACCTACCTGAGATTAGAAATCATGAATTCCTGGTGGCTTCTTTTCACAAGACTGGTTGTTACTCCTTAAAAATCTTCTCACTGCAAATGTCCCGTGATCATTGCTCAGATGTGTTTCCTAGATGCCGATCTCCGCACTTCTCCGTTTCACCTTCAGCACTCCCTTTGACTGATCCCAGTCTCACAGATCTGAATTCTTCTTCAACACAGCTTCAAAGTGGGGCTCCAGACCCCTTATCTGGCCATGTCCACAGACCCTGCCTGCTCGGTCCTTGGGCTAACATTGCAGAACCTGACTTCTGATGCACCTGACATTCTGACAACTGCAGGAAAGCTTTTACTTGGTAGCCAGGCTTCCAGTTTTAATCTCACTTAGGATCTGGATTTGAAAGAACAGCCACTTTATGAGTAAGTGATTATCAAACCTGGTTTGGTGGAAGTCCAGCTTATCTCCAGATATCTCAGGGAACTTGCTGAAATTATTTTTTTCCAAGACAATGTTAAATTGACTTTAACATATATACCTTGGGCAAAGGGATGGGAAATTAAAAACCAAATTAAATTTTAATAGGAAACTCAGATTCTAATAAAATTGAGCCTCTTTTTGGTAATAGAACATTGTGAATTACTTACCGATATATTCTCTACGCCTACAAATATTAAGTAGTGCAGAGATTACAGCAGAGACGGCATAACTTTAAGAATGAAGATGTTACTGAGTTCTCCAGGGCTAATTACACATAAGGTCTATTTCTTAACATGCAGTTGCCAGGGTTTGCAGCAACTAGTAAGGCCAGACAGATTTGGCAGCTGGGGCTTGGGTAGCACGGGTGGGGGATGGGAGTCTACAGAGTTCTCCATGTAGTAGAGTGCAGCATTCCTGAAGAGCAACTCTCCTCTCACATTACCTCCTGGAGGCTGGACTGGATGTTCTCCTTGAAGAGAAAAAAAAGTAAATTGGAACCCCAACAGAATTATCAAGAATGTTCAGGTTGTCTCTAAGAAGGAAAGACTGATGCCTTGGTCTTCATGTTGATATTCACATAGCAGGGCCTGCAGGGCCTGCCGAGGTACTGTCTGAATGTTGGGGTGGGGAACATTGGGAAGGTACATGGGGGCACCAGGGATTAACCCTGGGACTCCCAGTGCTGGAGGTGGGTGTGAGGTGAATACTGCCATTTGGGCCCTGAATCAGGTCCCAGAGTGTGGATAAGATCCAGAGTTGCAGACTTGCAGTGAAAAAGAAAGGCTCACACATGAGAGGAATACTGTGTGAGAGCCCCACAGAGTCACCAACTGCTAGATGTGGCTGAGAGTCAGAAGGGACAGCCTGTGCTTAGGAAGTTTGCATGAATTACCCCAGTAGCAGAATAGCTTGAGATCTACATTCACCCACAACTAGTCGATACATAATAAGTGAAATTAGCAGAGTAGATCAATAGAGGGCACAGAAGCTTTGCGATCATCAATTTTATCAAGAGTGGAGATGTCTCTTCTTTTATCCATCTGTATTGGTCAGGATTCTCCAGAGGAACAGAACAAATAAACCATAGGGGGTGTGTGTGTGTGTGTGTGTGTGTGTGTGTGTGTGTGTGTAATGTATATATAAATATATCTGTATTTATATACATGTATATACACAGAGGTATATATGTATGTATATCTCTATATAAGAGATGTATTATAATGAATTGCTTCACATGGTTATAGAGGCTGACAAGTCAAGACCCAGGAGAGCCGATGGTAGAGTTCCAGTTCCAGTACAAATGTCCAAAGGCCTGAGAAGCAGGAGAGCTGATGGTATAACTTCCAGTCTGAGTTTAAGTCCAAAGGCAGGAGAAGACCGATGTCCCAACTTGAAGATAGTCATGCAGAGAAAGTGAATTCTCCCTTTCTCAGCCTTTTGGTTCTAATCAGGCATTCAGTGGATTGGATGAGGCCTACTCACATTGGAGCAATCTACTTTATTCAGTCTTCTGACTCAAATGTTAATCTCATCCAGAGACACTCTCACAGACACACCCAGAAATCATGCCTAACCAAATATCTGGGCACTTCATGGCCAGTCAAGTTGACACGTAAAATTAATCATTGCACCATCCCAATACGCGAAATTTTAAAATAAACAGGATTTCTCTTTATAGTTAGGTTGAAACTTTATATAACTGGCAATGACTAAAAACTCATTTAATCAGGCCAAGATGTTAAGGGAGCCATGCAATATTTGGGACACACTTATACTAAAATGTCATTAATATTAATATATTAATAAATAATATTATTTGTCTTAAATCCGAATTTTAGTAGGCGTCCTCTATCTTATCTGGCAAACCTACTACCTTCCCCTATACCAGAATGAGTAATAATTTGGGTTAGGAAATTAGAGAGACATAATTGATTTCATTATTTGGACACACTATATGTGAAAAATACCATTTCATTTGTTGCAATGGAAAATGCCTTGGAAATAGCAACCAATAAAACATGTTAATGTGTTGACATTTGAAAAGGAAGTTATAGGATTCTTTAACTCTCTACCTCTAAGCCACTCACAGAATTCCAAGGGTCTTGCTACCCACATTTCTAGTTCAGAGGAAAATTATAGAATTGAACTTCTGGCTTCCTCTAACCCTGATCAAATAGTTTGAGCTTATAAAAACCATGGAGTTTTAGAGCTTTAAGGAATATTAGGGATCTTCATTTGATTAAAACCATTCTTGTACTTTTAAATGAAAAGTTACCGGTTTTAAAGAAGTGAAGTTATTTGGATGATCTTTCAGTTCTGCTGCCTGACATTCAATAAAGCAGAACATCTAAGTCTTACTATCAAACAGCTATAACTGTGCTGTCAAGTACAACTTTTTAAGCCTGTCAAACAGTCATTAGTCTTCCCTTCTGAAAACATCTAACTAGGAAGCTGTCTAACCTTTTTCCTGAGAAAATTCAAGCATAAGTTCATTTCAAGAAAAATTTCCTAGATAGATAATTTCTTCCTTTAAAAGTACTTCTGAGAAACTACAGTTGGAACCATTTTAATTATTACATTTCTAGGAAAAACTAGTTGTGAGTCTTGCTGGTTAGAATGCCTCTATGTTTTTTAGTTATATCCCCCAAATAATTGAACGTTTAAAATTGTAATTATCATCTTTCTCTTTCATAAGGGATCAAGAGCATAAAACTTCTTTGGTTTTATCATGATCCATGAAAGTGTCAGCTCTATATCACTTCATGAATTCATAAATATCCAAAGTACCAGTAAGTTTAAAACTCATGAGACCAATGGGCTTTGTTGGCATCTTTTCACTTCATAGTTAATACCCTCATACTGTGATATATGGTTCTTGATGCAGAGGAAAAGGGAGTTAATGGTAGAACCATGCAATGGGTCTTAAAATTTCTGCTGGATATAGCACATATCACTTCCACTCGCATGCCATTGCCCAAAGCCACAGCTGACTTCAGTAAGCTTGAAAGTACACCCCTTTCATGGGGAAAACCAGCAAGGAGGGCCCTGGATAGGTGAGCCCAATAGAGAAGTACAGTAAAGATTATGAAAAAAAAAATTATACTATTTCACGTAGAACACTAAAGCCCATAGCGCTTAAGAACCTAAACCACATGACCAACTTCACAAGTTGATTATTAACAAAGCCATGATTGGAACGTAGCCTTCTAATTATCTGTTCATAGATTTTCAATATATTTGTACTTGGCCTTCTCTTATGAATATATGCCCTTGTGTTCCTAAATACAATGCCTTCTCAAGTTTCTGTCTTACAGTCCCTACCTCATCTTTTGTTCAGAAAGAAACTGAGTCCAATATTTCATCACTTTAAGGGTACTAATATTCCAGTTCATAGACCAGTAAAGGTAATGAGGTATACAAGTCTTTTTTTTTTTTTTTTTTTTTTTTTTTTTTTTTTGCCATACAACCTGATATCCCACTGTAGTTTTTTTCAAAAACCTAAAATATCATCACAGGGAGTGGACACAGCCTTTTGTCAAACTTCAATCTCTTCTTGGAAAACCTAATGATTACTTCCTGTCTTTGGCTCCTCACCAAACCCCTACGGTCCTGGAAGTTTCATCTTACTCTTTTTTTAATCTCAATGTAGATACTATTGAAAAATAAAAGCTCAAAGAAATAAGATAGAAATAAGAAAAACCAAGATTAAATCAGGTCAAATAGGTTGATGTATGAAAGATAAGCTCTGATTTTGAAATATGGAGATCCTCTGTTTAAAAAAAAAAATCTGTTTACAGCTAAAGTGATTGTGGATTTTGGCAAAACATTTCTAACTGGAGCAAGACATCTTAGTTGCATTTAGTCTCTTCCCTGAGCCTCACTATGAGATTCCACAGAAATCCCCTGCTGAAAAAGAGCACACCGTGCTGCAGCTCCAAATGGAAGGTACTTTTAATCTGCGTGTGAGGGCAAAGATATAGCCATGATCCTTGTACCCTGAGTACCCTTCAAAACTGAGCATCTCTGAAGATGGTGGATACTTCTTGGGTGAAGGCTAGAAATAAGAAAAGTTAGAGTAGCTGAAATGTCGTTTTTATAAAAGGTGCTCTTTGCTCTTCTTTGAATATCATTGAATGGCTAAGAAATGATCCACAATGCATTAAGTAACTTTCTTTTGCAGCCCAAAGGAAGCCCAGCTGTGAATGGCAGAGCACATCTACCTCTCTTGTTCTTTTAGCCGTGCATGACCAAGGGTGATGATAAATGACATCCCTGGGGTATGATGAAATGGAACAAAAGGCAATGGAATATATGAGGCCTGCTCTGTTTGTGTCAGAGGCTCTGTCTAAATCAAAAGTGGTGCAGAGCATCAAATAGCCTGTCAAGGGTCTGGCAGCATGGCTTCTCAAATCTATGCCAGTTAAGGTTTCCAGAGCTCCCAAATGGATTTCATTATCTTGGGGAAGAGGTGTGAAAGCAGAAAGTCTGGGCCACTGAGTGGGAACCATGTTACAGTGAGTAAAAGAGAGTGTTAATATTCACTTCAGCGAACCAAGCAGCTGCAATATGACTGCACACCATCACTACAGTTCTGGGTGTTGTTTATGGGAAAATATAATAAATGACTGCTTACGGACACCTACAGATATATTGAACATTTTGAGGTTAACATTGGCTAAGCTCTAAATGCTATCCCTGTAAGTAGCTTTTTCAAGTGGAAACAACTATTTTTCAAGGCAAGCCATAAAAACATGTGAAACTAACAGCATATTTATGTGTTCCTATAATATAGAAACAGTCAATCTGATTGAACCTAAATTTTATTTTTAATTTAATTTGCTTGAAAGTATTGCAGTATTGGAGGAATCGATGGGTAGCAGCAAAGAGAATCCAAAGGGTTAAATTGATCTAACATATATTTGATATTTGGATTTTTACAATTGCAAAATACTTTGATGGATTCTCTTTTATTTGTCACAGAAAAATGTCATGTAAACCTTCTATAGATAAAAGTCAGTTATAGGTTTTTTTTGGAAAACAAACATTTTTATGGTTAAAAATTGCCTTTGGGTAGAAGAGTGGAAGGTATTCTTTCAATTTTGACTAGAAAAAAATTTCTAATGAATAACAGCACCCTGCACTTAATAGGTCTTCTCGATTTTTTAAAAATGAATTGATCAGGAAGACTTATCAGACAAAATGATCTAAATAAAAGATCCCAAATGCCATTGCTACTGGTGTCTGTATCACAGAGTGAAAGCACTGACCTTCTGCTGCAGGTGCTATTTTTTAAGTCTCCATAGACTTTCAGTTTGAAGGACAAAATTATTATCATAGAGGTAGGGAGGATAATATGGTACTCATTTACGCTAGCGGAAAGAGAAGAAATTCAAGTTACTCTGATCAATTCAAGCTCTATGCATAAGGCTCTGTCAATAGACACAACATGAGGTAGATCCAGTTGAATGCTAATCCTTCCACTTTAAAAAGGTTACAAGTATGTTAGCTTCATGGCTTCCATTAAAGCCAATGGGAATTGTACCATTACCATGCTTTGGAAAGAATGCCCTCTAATGCTATTGATTTTGATCTTTTGAACTCAAGCTCTGATGCCTGTGTTCATTGACAACTACTCTGCCTATTGAGTACACAATTCTGTGCTACTGAAATGCTGGATTAGCAAGTAAGCTCTTTTTTTCAAATTAATCAGCTTGTCTGAGACAAATGTTTTTATCTTAATACTCTTAGAAATGCCACATATCAAGCTTATTTCCCATAGTTGAAGCATATAGTTCAAAAGTGCCAGTGATGGATTTTGTAGAAGTAAATGAAAGGCTCAGCCCAGGAAGAGGAGGCCATTATGATATGGTCAGATTTTTACTGTAGGAAGTACATTGTGTCTGAAGAGTGCCTATATGATTAGAAAACGTGTACCAGCAGGGCGAGACATGAAACCGAGAGACTAGTAAGAAGTCTGCTGAACATATCCAGGCTGTAGAAAGTGCAAATAATGGACAACAAATATGTAGGAAAAATGAAGAAACTCCAATGATATCTGGGTTGTAGAATTTACATGAGCCAGCCTTCTTAAGCAAATGAGTGAGAAGGGTGTCATTAGCAATCATCCACTGGGAATTTATGGGCTATATAGCAAACTGGAGAGCCTAATCAATGTCCAGTAACTTAGATCTAGCCATTTATTCCCAAGCTGTCGGTCTTTTTAGTTTTTTAAATAATGATATTAATTATTATATTATTAATTATTGATATTAATATCCTCAATTTTTAGATATTATAATCATTGTATAGGCATTACAGTACATACCTGAAGGCTAAATCTGTCCATTAGCTACCCTTTCAGGCTCCCTACATTTTTCCCTAGTACATGACTAGGACTCAATAGATCTAAAGGTATGTTGGATGGATTAATTAATAAATTAATGAATGCAGTATAGAGGCCTTAACGTTGTACATGTCCTCAATGGTTTGTAATTTTAAACAGAGCTTCTATCAGTCCAGTCCATGCTTTCTACTAAGTGCATTTGAGAGAAAAAATTCCTGTTTGTAAATGTGAAGGCTAAATCGTCTTATAGCATTTTTTCCATAAAAGTCCCATTTGTATTTTGTATTTAAAATTTTTTATTCGGGTTCATTTATCCAGTTTTTTTGTTTGTAACAAGTATAAATGATGATTATTTAACACCTAGTACCAAAGTTCTTTTGAAAATAACTTTCCTTTATAATCTATTATAAATCATGTTTGGAAGGACTTTGAGCATTGAAACAAAGGCATAGGTAAAATGAGTGTCATGCATCAGAAATAAATGCAAATTGTGGGTGGAGGGACAAAAAGGGAGATAGAAAGAAAAGATACTTGAAGGAGAAAGAAATGAAAAAGCTTAGGAAAGGACCAGCAACTTTGATCGTGAATACTTTTTGTATTTTACTTTTTTCTTTTGTTCTTTGTTCTACTTTTAACTTTCTACTTTGGAAATTCAGTAACTGTTGAGCCAGACTTCTTTTTCTAATATATGCATTTAAGGTTAAAAAATATACTTGTATGTTCTTCTTTTTTAAAAAAATATATATATATATTTTTATTATACTTTAAGTTCTAGTCTCACCCATATTCTGGAATGTAGAACTTTCATTTTCCACAAGTAGCATGAGAACAAACCCCTTTGCATCCCCACTATGTCCACAATGACCTTATCATGCAATAATTGTTTGCTGCTGAAGCTATTTGATCTAAAACCAGGCCCCCTAAACAGAATCTCCAAAAACCATCACACCTCATTAAAAGATCTCACCTAATGACAAAAACATAGTCATAAGAGCACATAAAGATTACACAGCCTTATGCTTTGCAACCAGAATTTATAGAGCATTTATAATATGTGCTACATTATTTCACTTGCATAATTCAATCAACACAACCACACTGTTAGGAGATATTATCCCCATTATACAGAAGAAGAGAAAGAAAACATAAAAACAAAATGAGTAGCCCAAAGCCATACAGCTTTTATTCACAAGATCTTATAACTTCATGCAACCTAGTATTTTCCCTGTTCCCTGCTACTGAAAATGATTCTGTATGGTAACATGCCATTTCTGTCTTTAAAGCAAAATCATCAAAGTATATATATTCTCATATTTCTACTGTCATTTGAAATCGTTTCGTTGATAGTCAGCTTTGATACTAATATAGTATTCCTTAAATTCCTGCATTTCTATTTTCATCATATACATTTAGTTAATAAGTTTTAGTTCTCTTTGGAAAAATAAATCAAGAATAACTTGCTTCAACTGTCAGGAGCACATGTAATTAAAATTAAGGAATTACTTGCTTAATCTAACTCTTATTCTTTGTCCATATGTCAGTTCAAAATGATTAAAGTTACAAAATAGTAGAATATTTGATTAACTAAGCTGCCTCAGAATTTACTATTCCTCATGGAGTTGCTTCACAAATTTGAGTTTTTGCAGTTTGGTTTGCCTTCTCTTATATGTAAATAGGGTGACCATAAAATTTATTATCCAGACTGATACACTGAGAGTTACAGGGACAAGAAAATGGGAAATAGGGCTAACCAGACTGTCCTGGGAAAACGCAGATGTGTAGTCATCCTAGATTGAAGTCACATTAGACCAAATGAATATGGTCATTTGCCTTTACCTGAGCTGAAAAGAACTGTGAATCCAAGATAGTTCTCAGCAATGTTGATCTCAAGAGATGAAGTGTCACAAAACTATAACTTCAAGGGGTTTTGTCATCATCTCAAGTCTGTCTCAGGTATTTGGGTTTTGCTGCCATCAGAAAACAACACTATCACAATTACATGTTTGAGAGTATGAAAAGACACAGTTTTCTTTGAGAATCAAGAAGATATTATAGCTTTCTCCCTGACACTAGACGCTTTGCTAGACAGGAGCAGAGTATTAAGCAGTGTTTCTTGAAGCTCTCATAGCGGAGGATTACCGTATGCTTGTCAACCCCTAACACATACCCACTGAGTCAGAAACTCCTGGACAAGCCCTACGAACATGACATTTTAACCAAATCCATAAGCAAATCATGTACACACTACATTTTAAATTTTACCCACTGATTTAAATTAAATAGGAAAACTAAGACAATGTAATGTAATTGCTAACTTCTCCCTTGCTTATTTGCTCCCTTTCCTTAGCTTATTTGCTATCTTACTAGGTGTCAAAAACCTTCTGATAATTTATATTTTATGTACATATTTGGGTTGACTTAAAGCATTTTCAGCGTTTTAAAAATTATTTCTTTCCCAATGTCTCTGTCTGTCTCCCTCACATCTTTTCTATTCTCCTTTCACTTCTTTTTGTGTCTTCTTCCTCACCTTATCAGAATAGATGAATTTATTAGACCTTTCTCTCTATGCTTGATAATTCTTCCTCATTATCTCCACCAGAAAAAAATATAAAATGTATTTTTAATACATATTAATATTTAATAAAATTAATAAAATGGAAAATGAAAAAGTGACCATACAAAATCCGTTCCCTCAATTAAAAGGTACTTCTCTAGCATTTTATCTATTTGAGTGGAGAAATGAAATCCACTCTCCCAGTTACTTTATTCTTTGCATGTAATGCTGTAGGAAATCTGTCCGTTACAGATTTGAAGGCCCTAGGCTCAATGGCCTTACCACCTGGCTTTGATAGTATTCCCTACGACAAAGCATCATAAGACTTGAGGGCAAGATCTCTGCTGATTCATCGCTGTATCCCAAATAGCTCCTGGCAGAATGTCTTGTACAGGAAAGACACCCATTAATATTTGTCAAATAAATGAACAGAGGAAAAGAAAAACCCGGGCTTCCTCTAAACTTGTCACACTGAGCTCATGATTGAATCAAACACATAAAGAAACCCTTTCATGATATAAATGAGAATACTAACCCCTGATCTATGTGGCTTTGTAACAATATTTTTGACAACTAAGTTCAATCTTTGTAAGAGTTATGACTTTGAAAATTTACGAAAATGTTTTGTAGAAACAGATAATTAGAAATATTGCCAGGAAACTTCTGTACTGGTTGTTGTTACTTTTATTCCCTGGCTCTGTGAGAAGGTTGGTGGTATAGAGAGAGTTGTAAGAGGCATGATTAACAGGGGCTTATTGAGCCCTTACTGTTTGCATAGGTACTACTTTCAAACGGCGTAGCAAATATGAAAGAGATAAAGTATATGGCATTTTCTTCCTCTGTAGCATGCAAACTTGGTGGAAGACAAGATTCGGAGCACAACTAGAGAACAATATAAGACTATGTACGATGAAGTGGTAAATTGAATATAATTAAGCACATTTTCCATAATTCCAAACTAAAAAGTCAGAGGGGGAAAGGCTGATGTTCGTTGTCAGTATAATAAAATATGTCAAAATTAATAGAAGATGGAATACATAGAATTTCAAATTCTATTGTGATGCATATTATAGGGTATCTCCGCAGTATATTTTTACTTCAACTTTTCCTACATAAAATAATGAGAAAATGTACTTTTATATCAGAATTTCCCATCGTAGATGATCTTGAAGAACTGTCATTTTATAAATTTAGGACAGGCTGCCACAGCTACCTAAAAGAAGGACAAAACTTTGTATTATGCAGCATAATTTCCTTTAAAGACATCTGTGTTTGCTGACAATGTTTATACTTTATCCTTTCAGTTTACAGATATTAGGGAGCAGGGGGACAGTCATTTTAATGGAATTACTATAGCAGAGAGGACAAGGCCACCTGTGCCTCCAGTGGTTTTGTTTCTGTGCAGTGTTCTTAAAGTTGATATATTTTCCTGAGTGTAACTCTTCTGGGATATAAAGGCATTTGAAAGATAAGGGTTTGGACTTTAGGAAAGATTTTAAAAGTAAAGATCTCAAGTTGAGGTTGGTGCTGTTTTTTGTCACTTAGGTTTTATACGTATTTTAAATTTCCATTTGGCCTCATTTGAAATCCTCTCAAAGTGAGAGTACCTCTCCTCAACTCTCACAAATCTGTATTTATAAATATTCCATTTCTTGGAAATATCTTGATCTCAGAGCAAACAACAACAACAACAAAATACACACACACACACACACACACACACACACACACACACACACACACACGTAGCATCCCAGGGCTGACTTTTCCCAGGAGACGTCTGCATTGTTTTGCTTTTTTCAAACTTCATGCCAACCACATTTTTTTTTCCCAAAGGAGAATGTCTTCTTACAGAGAGAAAGAGTAGAAGTGAATGGTTGAGTAAGTTCCCATCACACCTCTATTTTCTCATTGCACTTATTTAGTAATATCTCAGTGCTATAGTCTTTAATAGTATATATTTTTAAAAATACAATTGGTAAAGGAGTTTTGCTTTGAAGTATTAAACAACTTCACATTTATCTGAAACTTCTTTTCTTGTACATTCATTAGAAATATCCAAATGAAAGATAATTTTTCACTGAAGAAAATTACAATTTCACAAGTTCTAGCATTTAATGTAAGTGATACATGGAGAAAAATAGAAATAATATATTTTAAAAATACTTTATTGATGAATCACTGAATTAGGGAAAGTAAAAGGAAAGAGAACTGGATGGCAGCCTATCTTCATTAAGTAGCATCTATACTGATGCATCGGTTTAGTAAATGAGTGAACTTGTCATCTGGATCACTCTGTTCACACCATCAGCCCATTCTTGCTCCTTCCAAAGAGGGTGTTAGAATCCATGTTTATAATTTTGAATTAAATTTTAAGAAAGGACCACAATTAAATCACTTAACAATTAAACAGAACGACAGTTGGTTCACATAAATAGGAGATTAATAACTTTCTAAGCAGATGGCTCAGTAAGGTCATTCATCAATGTGAGTAAAGATGAACTGTCAACAATAAAGAGAAGTGAAAATATGGAGGGGATAGTTTAGTTTATTGGACATGGAGTTGTTGCTGGAAAACAAACTCAAGGAAATCTAGAAGGAGAAATAAACTTGGAATGCTATAAATACCTATTGTCAAACTTAGAATTTATACTGGTTTTGGAATAATTTAATCAGTCTGTAAAGACACTAGACTTCAATGCTCATTTTAAATACTAATAAAGTGTGATTTAACTATATATTATTTAAAGAAATATTTTAGACACATTAAATTTGGTGAGAATTTATTTGAGCAATAAACTCTTCATGGATTGGGCAGCATCAGAACAAGAAGAGGTTCAGAGAGCTCCTCCCAGAAGTGTGAGCAGTGAGCTTTAACAGGCCAAACACAGAAGCAAAGCAGGGAAGTAACCTGATTGGCTACAGCCAGGTGTCTGCATTATTTGGTCATGATACAATGAGTTGGTTGCCTGCTATTGGCTGAAACTAGGCTGTTATACTCCTAAATTAGATTTCAATTTGTTTACATGCTGTTAGGTTGCAGTTCATTATGTCAAAATTCAAAATACAGAGATAGTCTCAAACTATTGGCCTCTTGCTTATTTAACAATATCTATGATATTCACCTGATCACTGCCCCCACTGTATTGCAAAACTTATCCATCTTTGTTATACACACACACAGACATACATATATGTGTGTGTTTATATATGAATATATATACATATATATAAACTGTTCACAACTTATAATGGTTCAACCTATGATTTTTCACCTTTAAAATGGTATAAAAATGATATGTATTCAGTGGAAACTGTACTTTGAATACCCATACAACCATTCTATCTTTCACTTTCAATATAGTATTCAATAAATTATACAAGACATTTCTTTATTACAATATAGGATTTTTGTTAGATGATTTTGCCCAACTATAGGTGAATGTAAGTGTTCTGAGCATGTTTAGGGTAGGCTATGCTAAGCTATGATGTTAGGTAGGTTACGTATATTCAATGCATTTTCAACTTAAATACTTTCAACTTATGATAGATGTATTGAGCTATAACCCCATCAGAAGTTGAAAAGTGTCTGTATAAAGATAGATTTATTGATAGATACATATATCTTGCTCACAAACAGAAGCCAAAAAGGACTAGCAGTGATGACATCCATGTTTTCACACCAAATGGACCAAACTTTTTGACTTTACCATGGTCTCTTACCCATGTTGTTTGTTTTTCTTCTACCATTAGTCTATATGCTCTTTTAGGGTGAAGAATACTTTTTACTCATGGTGACTCACTCTGCCTCCAGCACTTTCCATGTTGTCTGTGCAGACCAGGCACTCCATAACTGTTTCATACATTGAACTGAATTGTCTTCCTTATCATCCCCTTCAACAAGATAGAGGTAATAAATGGCAATATATTTGGAGGGAGGGAGGTATAACTATCTAAAACATCAAAAGTAACAAAGGACAATAATCCGAATATCTGCTAAATCAGGCCACCTGGTCATGAAGTGGGATGCTGGTGAAGTGAAGGGAGTGTGCCCTCCCTACAGCAGTGCTGCAGCCACTCAAATCCAATAATTTCCAGCAGAACATGAGTCAAACCTCTATCTTGTCAAATCTGCCAAGTTTTAAGAAGCTAGAAACTCAAATATTGATGTGGAAACTTCTGATTTTATAATGTTGGCAAATGATTGGAAGTATTTTTTTAAACACTGCACCTGACAAACAAAATATTTCAGTGGGTCACATCCAGCCCTGGAGCTGACAATTTTCGACCTCACTCGGGGAAACAGAAAAGCTGACCAAGAAGGTCAAGGTGTTAATTAGGCAGCTCTGTTGGCCACAGGCAGATGCTTGTGGACTATAATTCTCCACCTCACTGTCACTTGGCTACAGGATGGTAGTGTTAATGACATTCGAGTTAGGCAATATATGTGTCCATGAAGGTTTGTCAATCTGCGGTGTATACACATAATGGCTGAAAATCAGCTGTCTCTTATTTGTTGCAGTTTGTTTGGTGAGACTCTGTGGGAGTATTTGTGGTTTAAGAGCTTGGAAACCTCAGTGTATGTGAACGTAGGAATTGTTCAGGGATGAGATGTAACCGGTGAGGCAAGAAACCAGAATGCCACCTTTAATTTCAGTTGTTGTCTGGAACGCAAACAATGCTCCTAGTTACCTGACCAATATTTCTCCTCAATGTAAATGATTTGATGAAAAAAGATACTCTTTCTCACAGCTCCAAGAGGAGGTTAAAATCCTCTTACAGCCATATTTGAAAAGTAAAATTTCAAAAGAAAAAGAAAGAAAGACAGCCAAAGTAATCATTGTAAAGTTTGAGACTAAAGTCAGTTTTATTTATTCTTTCATCACTCAACCTGGAATTGTTTGATAGGATGGTTTGAAAGAATTTGGGATGAAGAGAAATTGTAGCACCTCCAAATGTTAGAAAATGTAAATATTTATAAATCTTGTTCCATTTTAGGCACCCTAGATATCACAATATATGGGAAATTTAAAAAGGTATCAGAAAAACTCGGCATCGGGGATGAGAGCAATGAGTGAAGATGATGAATGTGTGTCTGATTGATGTGTCTCCCACTCTGTCCTCCACCTGCCTCTTACGTCCTCCCCTGCCTCTCCCACTAGCTTGCCCCTCTCTGGAAGTCCCGCAGTTTTTTTTTTTCACTTTTACATGAACACAGCATGCCCCTTTTGAACTCACAGACTCCACCTCTACCTGGAAATTCTTTTCTTTTTCTTTCAAAATTCATCTCCAAAAGGTACTGTCAAGAGATAGAGTGGGGTAGTGGTTGAGAGCTAAGACTCTGGGGCCAGATTGCCGGAATTTGTTCTAAATTTTCATCCCTTTCTTTCTGTGTAAGCTTGTGTGTCCATTCCTTTGTCTTTGCAATAGAGACAATAATAGTAGTCTACCTTAAAAGCGAGGTTTGATGTTTAAATGAATTAGTAAATATACAGTGCATTGGAGAGTTGTAACTATATAGTAAACACAGTAGTGTTAGTTATTTTATTGTCACTCAACAGGCCCTGGTCTGTGAAGTCGTACCTGAGTCCGAGGCTAAAGAAGAGTCATGGCACCTTCAGGCACCTACTCTCTAAAACAATCTGCTACATTTGACTTTTATTCCCAAATGCTTATGACAATGTATTATAATTATTCATTGATAGGATATGTAATATTGTATCTACTTACATATATGTCTAAGCTGTGGGCTACTCAAGGGCACAAATAAGATTACATTATTTTGATTGTATGGTATTATCTAGAACTTACCTTAGTACTTAACACATAACGATCACTCAAAATACGTCAATTTCCTGAATGAATAAGGATGTGCATGGGAGTTTATTTCATGCCTTGTATCTGGATTAAATATGCATTGGGAAGAATGCCGTATTTTTGTGCTTTTGACTTAATATTTGTCATAGCAAAAGGGGAACTAATATCTTTTTCAGAGTGATACTGTCTATGCTGGTTAATATATTAATTTATGCTACCACTTTTCCCGGTTTACATTAGTAAAGCCTGACTCTCTCAATTTTAAATACAGAATTATCATACACTTTGCTAGATGCTCGTAATATTCCTGGGTTTGACACCAGTTTTCTGGAGTATGAGAGTGTCATTATGTCCTTATGTCTCAAATACAATCTTGCCCCATCTGGATTTATGTTAAAAGAGGAAGCAGATAACAACTTTACCTACTTCACACCTGCGAGATCAGTAAATTTGACCACAAATTAGACATTTTTAAATGAATAAAATTTTAAGTGACACTTCTGATTTAGTATATTTTATGACTTTTTTTTAAGGAAACGTACTTGACCACCAATATATTATTTATAATTCAAAAAAATCTGACTCAGAACAAGTTCTATTGTAACCTTATGTATCATCAACCTTATGTATCCTATTCTAGTAAGTATAAGAATGAGGGATAGAATTTCCTTACCACTACTGAATGCTTGACTTCAATCTAAAACACTCTTAATTTGCATTAAATTAAAGGCCACTTAGAAAAATTTAGAGAACACTTTTAAACATTCAATCAAGCAGCTTTTCCTCTACTTTTTAAAATTGGAAATAGCTCATTTAAATATTATCCAAACTCTACTTATTTTAAAATAATTTTTTCTTAGCATTTTATTACTGGTATTAGTTTAGTCATCTTCTTTAGTGATGTTAAAGCATCAGGGTTAAAGGGCTAGAAATTTAGCCTAAGACATAAATTAAAGGTGTGGGAATTATTTACTTTGGAGAAGAAAGAGATTAAGAAAATAAATAGTATTAAAACAAAATAAAAGGTAAACACCGTTTTGTTTTGTTTTGTTTGTTTATATTACTTTAAGTTCTGGGATACGTGTGCAGAATGTGCAGGTTTGTTACATAGGTATACATGTGCCATGGTGGTTGGCTGCACCCATCAACCCGTCATCTAAGTTTTAAGCCCCACGTGCATTAGGTATTTGTTCTAATGTTCTCCCTCCCCTCCCCTCCCCAGCCTCCAACAGGCCCCCGTGTGTGATGTTCCCTTCTCTATGTGCATGTGTTCTCATTGCTCAACTCCCACTTGTGAGTGAAAACATGTGGTGTTTGGTTTTCTGTTCCTGTGGTAAACACCATTTTAAGTTATAGACAGATTAGGTGGGATAGAATAAAATAGTTGCTACAGTGTGTGTGTGTGTGTGTGTGTGTGTGTGTGTGTGTGTGTGTATAACAAAAGAGGTGTTTACTAGAAGATATTAGATGATCCCCTAGATCATCTAATATAATATAGATCATCTAACATAATATAAGGAGTCTTTGCTAAGATCGCTTAAGTGTGACTCCCCCTTGAGGTATACATGTCGGCTAGACCAGACCTGCCACTAGAACTCAATTTTGAGTTCTAGTTTGGGAGAACTTTGTAACCAGTGAGGCACGAAACCAGAATGCCACCTTTAATTTCAGTTGTGGTTTGGAACGCAAACAAAATTTGGGAGAATTTTGAGCACTTTGTTGTCAGCACAATTTAGAAGATAATTTTTTTTAATCAGCTTTATATTCTACAATATGTGTAGACATCATTGAATTTCAATCTCATTTGCAGCTGAATAAACAAACAGTAGGTATTTCCACAGTTTTTTTAAGTCCTCTTACTTAGAATTACCACACATTCTCGCAGTGTATATTAAGATTATATAATTTATGTTTTTAAATAAATATCCAGCCCCTCCCCAGACTATATAGGCATTTTGGGTTGATTATATAATATGTGCTGAGTTTTTATTTGAATCACTAAGTTTTTGGAATAGAAAAAAATCTTAATTACAGGAACACAGTTTTTAATGTGAAAACTGCTAGGGGGAAAAAAAGCAAATCAGGTACCACAGTTGCTTTGCATTAATAAAAAAAATAAAGTCTCCTTTTTGATTATTTGTGATACAGCACCAATGTAATCTTACATACATTAAACTCATATAACTAATAGTAATATTGGCTAGCTTGCATTAATTTTTTATATGCGTTGCCCTATGGTAGAAGTATTTAAAAAGAGAAATATTCAAAGATGGAGTTACTAGGCTGAAGAATACAGGGGAACTCTATGTGGAGATCTAATTCTTGAAGTCTTATAACCGTAAGGCGGCAGAGAATAGGGGAGGCTGAAAGTCAGTGAACCCCGACGTCAGTTTCCACAATGTACAACTTACATATTGTATGGTTTAAAAATCTCTGGAGCAGCACTTTCTTTGCCTATAAAATGAAGCTATTGAATCAAATGATCTCTAAGGTCACTTCTAAGCTTTATGAATATATAGATTAAAACTTAGAAATAAGAACCCTAGGAAAGATATAATAACAATACCCAAAACTAAGTAGAAATCTTAAAGAGCATATAGCTTCAAATCATTTCCAACTATGTATCGTTATGTGATCTATGATGATTAGTGATGTGCTTATTATCTATTATTTGCATGAGAGAGTTTGGAGGAACATCTGACATTGGGGAACACCAACTCTGAAAATAAGGGAAATAAGATAATCTTTTGGGAATTACACTGTCAAATTGACATGCTCAAGAGCCGAGAAATACAAAGTGAACTAAAAGAGAGCAGGTGACTCTCATGCCAGCAGGACTGGAATGTCACTTTTTAGATGTTTCAATATATCTAAAGCATGAACATGTTGAACAGTAGTGGAATTAATCAGCCTTGGAAGAATAGAAAAGGAAGAGTTTGTGCACAAATGATAGCAGAGTTCTTGCAAGCAGAGTCCAGTGGGAAGTGAGGCTGAGTGATTTAGGTATTTCCATATCAATAACAAGACCACTGCGAGCTGAATACATCAGGTTATCTTACCCTGATGCTATTAGACCTTCCATTCATTCAACTCCCTTTGTTCTGACTTCCTGCTCACCAAGCTACTTTCTGACCATAATCTAGCATTTCATGCATATCTTCCTACTGAGAGAAAGTACACTGAGGATATCCACTTCGAATAAATATCTCCTGTTCCTAAAGCAGTGATTTTTTGTGGAAAATTAAAATAGGTTTCTGATTATGATTTGGCTTCCCATGTGCTGGATCACAGGGAGGAGATTGTGCCAGTGTGACTATTCTAATCTAGATATTATTTCTCATGGTAAATTAATAAATACATATCCTAGTCTCATATTCCAGTTAGAGCATAAATCTACACTCAGGGAAGGAAAAAGCCATGGATGTCAAAAACTGTCTGGTCCTTCAAAAAAGAGGGCCAAATTTAGAGATGGGGCGGTTAATAAAAGCACTACCTAGTGAGTTCTTACCTTCATCAAGCTAAGCTTTCCTTACATGACACTCTAGTCCTCAACCTATTTATAAATGTGGAGAGAACTTTAACCAGAAGAATTGCTTTACAGGTCAGAGACCAGTTAATTTGGGGGTAGAAGGTTGTCTCAATATGACACACTGACTATCTTTCTAGCTATACTGACCCACTATATGGAAGGCTTCAAGCAGAATTACTAAATAAAAAATATTCAATTTCTTTTTTTTGTTTTCATTCTCTACATGAATGCAAGATTCAGAAAGGTAAAGGCTTGGTTGTCTTCATCACTCTTTGTCTACTGCTTAGTAGCCTGCCTGAAACCTAGAAGATGCCATTAAATATATGTGGAATAATGGAGCTTATTCACACTTGCTACTATTTCAGTCTTTCAACTTCATTGCTATAGTAATTTTAAGCAAGTAACCACAGTTCACATTCCAGTAAAATGATCAGTTCATTTCAGCCTGAGTACCTTAATTCTCAAATCCTGCACCTCAAGAATTCATTGAATTATGATTTTCCCTACCAATTTTTTCTCCTCTCTTATTTTTAAAAATGAATCATTCACTGGGCAGGTGGGCGAGACCTGTAATCCTGGCACTTTGGGAGGCCAAAAAGGGCAGATAACTTGAGGTTAGGAGTTCGAGACCAGCCTGGCCAATATGGTAAAGCCCCGTCTCTAATAAAAATACAAAAATTAGCCTGGCATGGTGGCATGTGACTATAATCCTAGCTACTGGGGAGGCTGAGGCACAAGAATTGCTTCAACCTGGGAGATGGAGGTTGCAGTGAAGCGAGATGGTGCCACTGCACTCCAGCCTGGGCAAAAGAATGAGACTCTGTCTCGAAAAAAATTAATCATCCACCCATATCCTTTGTCATCTCTCTATTTTTCCTTAGTCAACCATTTTTCTTTATATATTAAATCTCTTCATCTCTATAGAACATTCTCCTTAGCTTACATGTTCAAGTATCTTCTAAACTCACAAAATAATTCCCTGCATGTGAATATTATTTTAGTCCCTTCTCTCTTTTCCAAAACCTTCAATCTCTGAAACACAACTGTTCCTCGAGGCTAGTTTTTTGTCTTTAATCACTCCTCACTCTACTCTTTGCTTTAATGACAATGTTGGTTCCAAAGACCCCTACGATTTCTTCTCTGGACCCTCCACTCCTCCTGAAGTCATATTTGCATTCCTAACAGCCTCCTGAAAATCTGAGAGGATGTCACGGAGATAGCTCAGAACCTCACATACAGCGCGTCCACAGCTGTCTTCTTTCATAAACTGCTCTTCATTTCATTTCCTAATTTGGTAAAGAATAACAACATTTTATCATTTGCTCAGTTTAGAAAATGTGAAGATTTTCCCTTTTCACAAAGCACCTTGAAGTCAGGGCCTGCATCACACTCACAATTGTTTACGGTGCTGAACAGTGTCTTCAGTCCATCTTCAATCGATTGAATTGATTAAAAGAATTGTTTTTAAAATTCAATTTCATTTATCTAATGGATTTCTGCCTTCTACCCCTTCGCACTAATTTCTATACTTGCTTCTGCCTATATATGTATTTTTTACTTTTCACAGCCTATCATGTATCATGTCACATAAAATGTTGGTATCTTACATCTATATATAAAATAGTTTATATTTAAACTTTATAAAATAGTTACCATGTGTAACTATTTAGTTACATATGTTAAAAACCCCAAAACGCAATTTTAAAATTTGACTTAAAAAAATAAACTATTTAGAAAAATTTCAGCTACTGATCAAAGCACAGAATTTGATTTGCATTTTGATGCCAATCAAGTTAATTGTGTACTAAAACTAACAAACAAACAAATTTAAAAAAAAATGCTCTTCAGAATAAGATAACAGAATCCTGAGTCTCCACAATATAAAAACGACAATATCAAGGTAAAGTCCTTAATAAATGCACATACAAAGATTTCAGAAAATATTACTCATTCTTAATAGAAAAAGAAGCAACCAAAACCAGCCCTGTAGTAACTCATATTTTGAAACTAGCATACAGGATTTTAAAGCAGTTTTTTTGTTTTTGTTTTTGTTTTTGTTTTTGAGGTGGAGTCTCGCTCTGTCGCCCAGGCTGGAGTGTAGTGGCGCAATCTCGGCTCACTGCAAGCTCCGCTTCCTGAGTTCATGCCATTCTCCTGCCTCAGCCTCCCAAGTAGCTGGGACTACAGGCGCCCGCCACCTCGCCTGGCTAATAATTTGTATTTTTTTAGTAGAGACGGGGTTTCACCATGTTAGCCAGGATGGTCTCAATCTCCGGTCCTAGTGATCTGCCCGCCTCAGCCTCCCAAAGGGCTGGGATTTCAGATGTGATCCACCACGCCCAGCCTTAAAGCAGTTCTTATAACCATGTTTAATGATGGGAATGAAAATATGCTCAGAATAAAAGAAAAGATATAAAATTTCAGCCATTATTTCTTCAAATATTTTTTTCTGAGCCTGTCTCTCCTCTTCTTTTGGGATTGCAATTACATATATATTACACCATTTGATATTGTCCTACAGATTTCTGAAATAATGGTCATTTTTCTATTTTAATTATTTCTGTTCAGATTGAACAGTCTCTTTTCATGTTCAAATGTTCAATGACTTGTTTCTCTGTCATCTTCAATCTGCTATTAAGTGTGTTCAGTAATTGTTTTCAGATATTATGGTTTTAGTTTCAGAATTTTAATTTCTTTTATAGTTTCTATTACTCTGCTAAAATTTTCTAAATATGTCACATGCACAGTAGCTCAAATCCCCATTTGTTTTTTAAATTCTTAATTCTACTGCTTACAGTTTTTTTTGTGCATGTGGGTGTAATTTGGGGGTATTCTTCTATAACTGTCTCCTTTTCCTTTTGTATTCTTCCCTTATTTCTCAACATCTGTAGTTTCCCCAAACTCTATCCTCTTGTTCTGGCTGGAAACTCTGCATGTTTTATGTACTACATGCAGCATTCCCTTCTTCTAAGTGTCATCTCCTCCACTTTCTGCCTGCGTTTGTTCCCTGTACAGTGCCTTCAGGCTTTTTGTATTTCACCTGAAGTTTATAGTTGCTGTCTGCAGGAGTGTTGGTCTGGCAGTAGCTCACTGGGTCATATAAGTAGCTGAAATCTATTTACAAATTTCATAATTTTTAAATTTAAAGTATTTTATACTGCTTTTGTTATTATTTCTGTAATCTATTCTCTGCTACCATCTTTCTAGGTAAAACTTTTCTTACTCCATTCTTAAATTTATTGAAGCCCCTTACTTGCTATCCTGTATAGCACTGATAGTGCTATGCATAGCTGTTCATCTTGACATATGTGTGGTTATCCTATTTCCTAAAGATTGTGTAGAAGAATGACTCTAGTCATGATATGCCCTTCCTCAGAAGTGTTCAACAGCTCCCTGCTTCCTAAACAATAAAGTCCCAGAAATGTGTTACAATGGAAGAACACAACCTTTGGAGCCAGGTAAGTTTGAGTTCAAGATCTGATTTATAATTCAAATAACCAGTTGAATCTGGATCATCAAATGACAGAATTCTAAGGGATACTTAGGCTTGCTTAAGGAACAGTTTAATTCAGATAGCTTTGGAATGAGAAAGGCAGGTGAAGCATTTGTGGTTTGCAGTTGCACAAATGAATACAAAAGCAGATATTTTATTCAAAAAGTGAACATTGTGTTTAATACAGCACAATTTCTGTGCAAATTTATAATAGCAATAGCAGCTGTTCTAAAATCACTAATTCTTTAGTAAGTTTTAGTTATCCACTCTGGTAGTAAGCTTATTCGTACCTTATTTTGAATTATTTGAATAAAGAACAAATTCTGGCTGGGCATGGTGTCTCATATCTGTAATCCTAGCACTTTGGGAGGCTGAGCGAGGAGTTTGAGAACTGCCTGGCCAAAATGGTGAAACCCGTCTCTACTAAAAATACAGAAAGTAGCTGGGCATCGTGGTGGGTGTCCGTAATCCCAGCTACTCAGGAGGCTGAGGTAGGAGAATCACTTGAACCGGGGAGGTGGAGGTTGCAGTGAGCCAAGATCGTGCCGTTATACTCCAACCTGGGTGACAAGAGTGAAACTGTGTCCAAAAAAAAAAAAAAAAAAAATCTGTTTTGCATTTTTTCTACAGATGCCTTTCTTACATTCTTATTTAGATACCTGAACGTTCCTGCTAGTATAGTTTGCTTTGTAAGGTTGTTTTCCAAATGAAAAGAGCCATTACATCTAAAATCCTCTTAATGATGGACCTAAATTTTGAATGGAACAATATATGCTACAGTTCTAAAAGACAAAGATATTTAGCAGGAGAAACTGGCAATGAGAAACAAATTCATAGATGATTTTAATGCCTTTATGTGCGAGAGGAAAAATAGTTAATGGAAAGATAGTTCTGAGATTGTGACATATCAAGAAAGTATCCCATTAAATGTGGAAGGAGGCAGAGATAAAAGAGGTTCATATGTTATATTCACAAACCATTTCTTCTCAATAGTTTGTTTTGACATTATTAACATGTTAATCATCTTCTGGGCCAGGTGTTTCTGTATAAATGAGTTTTTTATATAAGACACCAGTTTCCTTTGGATGAATTTAAAATAAGAAGACACTATATCTAAGGTTTCTACAAAATTGAAAAAAAAAAATTACTCTCCTCCCAAAAGTTCCTGGAAACGTTTCCGCATTAATCATCACATTTAAGGAAGAGAATCACATTACGTAATTAGAACATGAAGACCAAATTATTTTCAATTTGTTTCATTACCTAAGAATCAAAGAGACATATTAGGTATATGAGCTCAGGAGGGAAAAAATGCATTTCCTTAGCTTTGCAAAGATCCTCAGCCTATGTCATGGAAGCAGGATAGTTAAAATGGAAAAGGAAGTTTTCTGTTAAATATTTTTCTATGATCCTTGGAGGCCAATAGGTTTACTGGGAGCCGGTAGGTAAAGGAATGGTTTTAACTAATTCTGGGAGACATCTCATTCCTAAGTCTCAAATATATTTGTTGAAAAACTATAAAATAATAAAATATTTTATTTTAACAGATGGTCCCTGAAACAAATTTAATAGATATTAAAGCATTCAGTCCTTTGACCTGGCAATTTCATTTCACTTGAAGAAAAAACAAAAGTTATAAAACAAGTATTTGCGCTCAGAAACCAGAATACTTACATGTTTGTAAAGTCCTGCCCTTCTACAGAGGCCAGTTCTCTGAAAAGCCACTACTCTGGTGATGGCAGCATCGTAGAATGCTAAGATAGCAAGCTAAAATATGACAAATGATTTAGTTAGGGGAACAAGGAATCTTTGAATTGTACCTTCTCAACTTCCCATAAAAAATATTTGGTAGGACAAACATGTAATGATTATCAGTATCTCCTATTTCCTTTTAGATGAAAAACTATCTTTCTGTTAGAACTGGGAATCAGTGTGACATCATTGAAGAACACATGGCTATGGAGTTAGACTTGGTTTTAAATTTTAGCTCTGCCGCTTATTTGCAATGTAGCCTTACGTTTCTTAACATTCTTATGCCCTGGGTTCCTCACCTGCTTGTTGTGAGGATTAAGTAAGACAGTGCCTGGTACCTATCAGTACTCAAATACATAATGTTAAATTAGTAAATTATGTTTTAAAGCTGCTCGGCTCATTATGGATGCCTATAAGTATCAGAGTCCTTTCCCTTTGATGTAACTGACATAGAACAGAAACAGATGCACAATACCATAGACCCAGATGATTTCTGTAGCTTTCCGATTTTTCTCTGGTCCATGAGGCATGCTTTTAAGATAAGTATTACTTTAGTGTTTATTGCACCATCTTTACTCTTCAAATGATGCAGGCAAAATTCACATACAGGGTAATCTTATTTTTCCAAAAATTCTAACATACTTGTATTTTTATTTTGGTTTACAAACCTCATCTATGCAAGTAATCATAGTTTATGAATTGTGTATGATTTTTAGACAAAACATTATTTGCTCCATTTCACAAATGAGAAAAACTGAAGCTCAGATGATGAACACAGCTATTCAATGGCAAAGACTTATTTTACGACTCCAGATACAACACTCTTTCTTCCAACACATGCTAACTTCAAATTCCCAGTGTTCAAGGAATTACCAGAGATTATCAGAAGTGGCCTTCATTGTTATATGCTTGTAGAGTATGAGACCCAATAAATCCATTACACACAATTTAACATTGGCCATTAACGTAGCACTAATGCCTTTCATAAGTTAAGGTTAGGGTTTAAAGATTACACTGTCTGTTGGCCTGTCTCATATGGAACACTAAGCTTTTTAGCAGTGTGTATGGTCAGGTTAAATTTATTAGTTCCTAATAAAATAACAAGCTCAAAAGCTTGGAGGGGGTTTCACAGAATAAAAATAAATGAGCACAGCCTACCCAGGCTAAAAAGATATTCTCTTAACTCCTGCTAAAGAAAACTTGCAACAATTTGCCAGAGGGAACAAAAACGAGATTAGAAACTGTCTCCACAGAAGTAGTGAACTTCAAAATCTTGACACAATAAATAGGCAATAATTAGGGTTGCTATTAAAGTAAAAGTTGCTTTTTTCTCTCTCCCTCCCTACAAATCCTGTTTGTGTGTTAGTCCTAAACAGTGATTCTCAGCTTTGACTGCACACTGGAATCCCCCGGGGAGCTTTAAGAATGCAGTGAGGCCTGAGTCTCATTCCTAGAGATTCTGACTCAATTGCTAAGGAATACTACTGGGCAGCAGAAGTTTTACGAAGCCGTTTAGGTAATTCTAACGTGTATCCAAGGTTGAAAAACCACTAAGGCAATTTCTTTGGGAATACACTGATGGAATTTCAGCTTCATAGGATACTAATATTTATAAAGTATACACTGTCATTCTGGAATTATACTAAGTGCTTTCCATAGTGTATCAACACACTTTGGGTTCACTGTCTTTGACAAAATGTAATTTATTGACTGTTGTAACTAAAGAGTCTGAATTCAAAGTCTTTCTTTTCTCCTTCTCTTGGTTTCAAGGTTGCCTCCATTCTAAGACTAGATGTCCTTTCAGAGTCAGAAAATAAGTTAGCAACTCCAGACCCTACATTCTCTTCACATTCAAATCCATAAAAGGAGAGCTAGTGTTCCTTCCTCAGACTCTGGCCAGAACTGTCCTGTGGCTCTGATTAGGTCAGAGACTGTTTGCGATCCCTGAGTTGGACTGAAGCTGTCATTTGTCCCCAGGCCTGTCCAATTACAGGGTCCATGCACCTTTTAATGCCTCCAAGGGAAGATTACCAGTTTGATTGGAAGAAAATGTTTCTCTCCTAATAGAGAATTTGACAAATTTAATAAATCTCTAAATAAGATTTTTCTTACCTTTGAAAATCTCTCCCAACTCTGTAGCTGGAGGCACTTCCTTTCCTCACTGCTTTGGATCTATTTGTCCTTCCCTCCCCTTGCAATACAACCAGTTCTCTCCAAGTCAGGCCAGACCTGTGACCCAGGCTGGGAATCTCAGTGACAAAATCTGTACATTCATTGGTTCTAGATGTGAATAATTAATCTCACATTTATGTTTTATAATGCCTATATTAATTTTCTGTGCCTGCTATAACAAATTACCATGCACTTTGTGGCTTAAAAGGACATAAACTTTTTCTCTCACAATTCTAGAGGTCAGAAGTTCAAATCCAGGTATGTGCAGAGGCATGATCCCTCAAGGACTTTAGGGAAGAATCCTTCCTTGCTTCTTCTAGCTTTGATGGCTCCAAGCATTTCTTTAGTCTTGGCATAGTTCCAATCTCTGCCTCCATCTTTGTATGGCTTTCTCTTTGTCTGTGTCTTCTCTTCTTCTGGTCTTTATAAGAATACTTACCACTGGATGCAGACCCTATGTGAATAATTCAGTGGGAGAGTTCCCTCACAGGATATGAGACAGGGGAGTGGCTCGCTTATTCATCTGCTCGCTGGAGGTGCAGAGACCAGGTCAAGTGCTTTGGGCTTCATCCCCATGGTAGTGTCTAGGGGTGGATGCCTGCAGCCCCTGTGTTACAATGCTCTCTTAGCCTTGATGTCAGCAGACAGCTTTAAGTGATAACTAGCTCAATGGGCCCCCGCCTTTTTGCAAGGGCAGAGGGCCAGTGTGACAGCTTTCTGTATCTGAAGTTCTTGTCCAGTGTCTGGGAAGAATCAGGTCACATTCGGGCTTAAAGGATGAATGCGAGATATTATTGAGTGGTAGAGGTGGCTCTCAGCAGGGTGGATGGGGAGCTGGAAGGGGATATGGAGTGGGAAGATGGTCTTCCCCTGGAGTTGAGCCATCCAGCAGCCAAACTCCTCTCCGACAACCCCCAACTGAACTTCTATCAGTGTTCAGATGTTTCTCCTCTTCTCTCTTTCTCTGCCGCATTGCTCTGCTGTTCGTCCGCTTATCTCATCTCCTTATCTGCTGGTCTGCTCTGGAGCCTGGAGTTCGGGGTTTATATGGGCACAGGACAGGGGGTGTGGCGGACTAAAAAGTAACTTTTTGGTGTGAAAACAGGAATGCCTGTACCCATTTTGGGCCACAGGTATCCAGGCTTGAGGGTGGGGCTTTTGCCAGGTAACTGCCCTCTTCTACCCAGCATTTCCCTGCTTCCTGTCTGTATCAATCTCACCTTCAGATCCTTAACTTAATTACATCTGCAAAGACCCTTTTTTCTAAGTAAGATCACATTCCCGGGTTCCAGGGTTCAATTATGGAGACAGTCAGTGAGGCATCATTCAACCCACCGTAACACTCATTGCCCTTTAGTTTCTGACCATTTTATCTTAAATATATTTTAAGTGATATCATTCACCTCAGAACTATTCTTTGATTCATCACATGTATGATGGAGTTGCAAAGGAAAGACCAGAGTGGACATTTGGTTTGTAAAGAAAAGGAATACTAAATTATGAAAGCAGGAAGCTCGCTACGCATGTGTGGCTTATCAGTAGAAAACTAAAATTAATTTCTTAGAGCACAACACCTAGTATTGAACTTAAAAATGTTAAGTATAAAAATAAACAGAAAAGAAAAGGCATAGTTCCACAGATTTTAAAGTTGTAGGGAAGGATGACCATTTGTAATGAAAAGTACAATTAGCTGTAGAAAATTTGAAGATGCAAGCATAGTATGAAATTGTATTAAAACTCTAAATTCAAGCGACAGAAACCCAACTCAAGCTTTGTTAAGAACATAGCTTGCTTCATGCTCTGAAAAGTCTAAGGAGGTGTGTTACATTCAGGATCAGCAGAATTCAAGGATATAAACAATGTGCAACCATCAGGAATTTGGTTTTTCTTTTCTTCCTTGTCTTTCTGGTTTGTTTTGCATGGGTACTCTTTCATACCTAGACATGCCTCCTGATGTAGAAGGAGAGATGACAGTAGACCTTTGCAGGTTTTCCTGGTCTTTGGTACATTCAGTCTCAAAAACACAGACACTTTCTCTTATGAGATTCATTTCAGTCCCTGGAAATGGGTCTTAATTGGCCCTACTTGAAATAGGTCTTTTCCCTTTTACAAATCTCTGTGTCTAGGGGAAGAATGTACTGGGATTCGTTAGTTTGATATCATGTGGAAAGATAGCTCCTAAGACAAAAGTAGTATTCCTGTTATTAGAAGGAAGAAATGGAGATACAAGACAGGTAACAACCCATGCCCACTTACATGCTCTTAAGAAGGAAAAGCTTCCTGGGACCCTTATGTTCAGTAAAGACATCAGTCTAAGGGATCAGAAGTAATCAATGAGCATGCTTACACACAGCAAATTCCAGATGCTGAAGAAAGGAAGAGAAAAGGGAGGATATTTTGCTTGAATAATGATCTCTGTGAGGCCAATAGGATATGAGTGCATTATCTGTCCACTCTAGAAGAATAAGAGTATAAAAAGGAACAATGGGGTAAGATCTGGCAGATTGGGAACCTCCATCTGGTGCTACTATTTACCAGCCAATATTACAACTTCTGACGCCCTTTGTGGCTTTAACTCCCTAAGGATTACACCAATTAAAGGGATGGAACATGAGTTCAGTTGTAATGTTTAAATACCAGTTTTCTTATGCTGTCATGAGATGGTGGGACAGTTTGAAGTGAAAGAATGTGAATTTAACAAAAGATGTCATAGATAAACCTTTATTTTTTCAAAATCGTAAATGTAAGGAAGCCTTCCAAATTATGACCAGAATATGATTTATTTTCTGCACCTTCCCCAAAAGCAGGAAACAGAATTACACTTTTTAGGGTAAGACTCTTAATTCTGGCAACATGTTGTTCTCAAGAAGTTTAAGAACAAGATTAAATACTCTCACACAAGTCTATTTGTGGTTTGTGTTGGTCTTGAATTAGAGTCTGTACCTGTTAAAATTAGAAGTTTGAATCTGAAAAATATCACTTGAGCAAATGGTTAGAAGTTATTTAAATAAAAAATAATATGCATAATTGTGTTTTCTCACTGTTTCTTTTAAATAGACTAAAGTGGCTCATTTTTGTTGCTAAATTTATCCAACTTTCCAATCTTCTAGCTTTTGCAAATATAGCTTTCCTGCATTTATATAGTTCTATACTAAGAGAATTAAGTATTTAAGGTGCATCATTCATATATCTAAAATACCAAGTGGGAAGAAAATGTCATTTTCTTGAACATCCTCCTCAATATTGATCTGTGTTTGCCCCTTGTCTTCCTAACACTAGAGTTTCCTTCATTCCACTTAAGCACTAAATTACAATTATCAAAGAATATGAACATAAATTGTGAAGTGATAGTTGAGTATAATTTCCTTTTTCCCAGGGACATATTTTCTCTAAAAAAAGAAAATCTTATTTTCAAACCACACAGGCAGCTGTGGTATGGGAGACTTGATTACATGTCAGTTTATTAAATAAAGTGTCTCTCACTGCCCCAGCAGGGGAGCCAGGCACCCAGAGGAGATGCCGCTCTTCACTTATGCTGTGACATTACTGACCAGGGCAGGACAATGTGAGAGCTTATGTTTCAGGGGTGGGAAATCATAGTCCTTTGTTTCATTTTTATCTGGGGAAAGGTAGTTACTTAAAATGAGAGCAGGTGGGATATAGCAATTAGTGTGATAATAATAATAATAAGGTTGGATAAAAACCAGTGGTGCAGCAAGAGTATTTTTCAAACTCTTAAATAGCTTCTCTTACTTCACTTTTTACATGTAAAGTTATTATGAAAGGAGAAGAGAAGTTATTTTCATGAGTACCTACTTTGTGCTGAAGATGCTTTATTTATTTATTTATTTGGTCTTACAGAAAATCTTCAAAGTGCTATGCACATTTTAAAGAGAACAGTATGGTTAAATAACTGGGCTAAGGTCACAAAGTTAGAAATCACTGAACGCCAGATTGAAACAGTGTGCCTCGTTCCAAAGCTTCTACTCTTTCGCCTCTAACATACTGTGTTCCTTTAAAAAAAATTATGACCAGTTTTAATGTATTTGTATCACCAAATGTATTTGTATCACCACTTTAAAATAAAAAACCTGAATCTTTGCTTCTTATATCAGTATCTAAGGAGGAAGTAATTGACGTGGTCTGAACTTAGTGGAAATATAGTAAGTGGGGTAAAATCAAAGGTGAGGGGCCAGATTCCGAAAGTCCTATTCGAACAGCTTTTTCCTGCATTTGTGGAGTGTTGAGATCAGCTTTGAGTTGATGAAATTCAGAAACTTCTGACAAAATATGTAGTCAATGAATCACAGAGATGTGATACAATCTTAATAAGGAGCAGGTCCTGTGATACTTAAACTCTTATTATCAGCTTTATACAATGCAGATTCATGGGCCAAAAATGCAGCATTCACGTAGAGAAGTATGTAAATCCATCTATTTAATACACATTTAAGGATGCATTAAACATCCAGGAAATCCATTATGTGTAATGACTCATGCTTTATTAAATGCTTCCCACATGCAAGTAGTAGTCTAAAAGGGAATTACAGATATCAAGACAACTGAAAGCCTCTCTTATTTTGTGAAATGCAGTATTTTAAAAGTGTGCTAGATGCCATTAGTGTCAGGGGTATATTCAGGGCCACCACATACACCCTGTGGTGCACCAAATGAGTTCTGCCCCAAAGCTCCTTCCTGAAGGGGTAAGTGGAGGCTTAAAAACAGACCTAGTTTTACTTATCAAGCCCTGTGTTTTTATTCAAAGTTGAGTCAGGCCGGAGTCGTTCCAGAGGAGAATGAAGTCCCTTTTTTGCCATGTTATGTGAAGATTTTAAAATTTGTATTAGAAAAGTATAACCACTGCATCAATGATGATTTAAATTTCCTTTAAAATTAAACTAGGCCAGGCACGGTGGCTCACACCAGTAATCCCAACACTTTGAGAGGACAAGGTGGGTGGATAACTTGAGGACAGGTGTTGGAGACCAGCCTGGCCAGCATGGCAAAATCTCGTCTCTACTAAAAATACAAAAATTAGCTGGGCATGATGGTGCATGCCTGTAATCCCAGCTATTCAGGAAGCTGAGGCATGAGAATCACTTGAACACGGGAGGCGGAGGTTGCAGTGAACTGAGATCGCATCACTGCACTCCAGCCTGGGTGACAGAGCAAGATGCTGTCTCAAAAAAAAATATATTAAACTACAGTGTGATTAAATCATAAGTGTGTGTTTAACTATAAGAAATGCTTTTTTAAAACTACTACAAGAGGAGATAAAACAAATCCTATTTTCTATTGCACATCCCACTGACCTCACCACCCCCACAGTGACATTCCAGGGGGCAGGTGTAAATACACACACTCAGTCACACTCACATGCATTCACAGGTTCACTCACACACATACTCACATACACACTCATATACACTCACCTGTTCACACACATTCACATAACCACTCACACACAAACTCACATGCATTTTTCACTTACAATCACATACATACACACACGTTCACACAGTCATTTACATATTCATGCATTCACACTTTCACATGCATACATGTAAAACACTGTGGCCACACAGAGCTACTCACCATTTCCTGTTTCCTTTCTGTATTCCTTTGTTCATTTTTGTACCTTTGTCTACAATTCCTTCTTACATCTCCTTCTATTTAAATCTTTCTGTTCCTTTAGGTTTAGTTAACAAATCAACTCCCCTATTAAGTCTTGCATGATCACTCAACCAGACATGACCTTACCTTTAAGTGTTTTTTTAAAAAAATATTTCCTAAGGTTGTAGATATATTCTACCTTAAGATGTAATTACTCATGTTATTTGACTAAATATCCAATTGTAAAGTTTTTGAAGGTTATGATCATGTCTTAGGTATCATTTCATCCTCCACAATGATTGTCTTCATTGTGTTGAAGAACTATAATCTTAGTTAACTTTAATGAAATAGACTCTTCCAGGTTCCAAGCAATGGAGATGTGTTTAGAATATGTTAAGTCACTTGGGGGTAGATGTTTTAGTGATATACAACTTATTTTATCTGGATTTACCATTGTCAATCAAGGCAAAAGAGAAATCTGACTGGTTCTGTTGATCCATCTAGTATAAGGTTTACATTCACAATCTAATTAGTAATAAACAGGTATTTCATGTTCCAAATTCAGCATTCCTCAAAAGTGGGAAATAGATATGCTGGGTCCTTGAAATATTACAGATTTCTCTCCAGTTCCTTCCTTGGGCCACTTATTTCCATACCTCTTCTTCAGGTCAGGATTATTTAGCATCCAGGCATATTCTGTTGAGTTGTATGTCTTTTTATAAGGAATAGCAATATAAAATAATAAACATATCTTTATAAAATAGCCATCCAAATATTACTAAAAGAAAGATGTAGTATGTGTCTGTTTCTACCCCAAGGAGTGTGTGCATTTTACAGATCAGCTGGCTCAAAAGTTAGAGGGAAAGTGTGAATGAGCTGGGTGTGCCCAGTCTTTTTTGCACTTATCCATCAAGTCAGTCATGCACTGTGGCGTTGGTGGGGCTAAATTATGGGAAAGAGAAAAGCAGGAGGTATGTTTCTCCCATCTTTTTCCCTGAGGAGGAATGAAATGGAAATTCTTTCTCATCTCTGAAAAATCTTAAGAGTGGGAAATAAGTACCTTTTCATTTCCCCTCATCTATTTAGTTTAAGAATTAAACCCCAGGGGTATAATTATCCTGTAGAGGGGAGGGGATCAGAAGTCAACCAGAACAGTCCTTCTTCCACTTTCAGGTACTTCTGCACCAAAAACTTACTTTTGCAATGCAATTTTAGGTACTTTCCTGAGCCAATGATAGACAGTTTAGCTGTTGCCTTTAGAAGGCTCTGAAATTATTTCTCTTGGACTCCACTAGCCCCCAGATTTATACTCAAACTATTTCTCATCTAAAATTAGGCCCCCCAAAAACAAGTATATCAAGATATTGGAGGGAGGCCCATGGGGAGGAATAATTTATCAATGCACACAGGAGAAATATTGTTGTCTCCTTACATTGAAGAAGGAAATAAGTGTGTTTGACCTTAAGAGAAGTAAAACTATTTTAGAATACAAATTTTTTATTCAATTCTTTTAGCCACTCTTTGTTTATAGTTCAAATCTGATATCCACCAAAACCTTTTCCCAATGTAGAGACACTATAAAAAATAATTTGCTTTCCAGAAAGCCATTTTAGTCAAAAAGAAACGTTAAGCCAATTTATGAAGAGGCAGAGCTCACATGACCACAGTACTTTTATTTTAAGTGTATAAATCCTATTAACTTGATAAATGTCAACTGAGAAGCTCTACTAGATACTTGTCATATCCAAGAGATACTTTTGCTAGTAAATAGTTGTTGAATATATTTGGCCATGGAAAGTGGTTGGGTAGCGAAGGACTACAAGGCCCAGGATCTGAAGCCAAATCATAATGGCATGAAGTTACAGGCAGGAATACAGTTGGCATAGGAAGAGCTATTACACAGGTACTGCAGTTGCATGGGAAATGTCTGGGGTGTTGAGTAGAGTGGAGAGAAGAAGGTTTAAAGTAAAGCAGGTAAACCAGTATTGGTATTTAGAAGTACATACAGGCAAATAAATCCAGGCTCCATACACTTCAGGACTGGGGAGTAAGGGGAATTCTGTGATAAAGTTATAAAGCAGAGTGGCTAAGAAACAAGATCTGGGCAATAACACTACAAAAGCATATCACACTCACCTTTGATGTCCTCAGTCAAAGGAAGGATTATTCAAATAAAAATGGCTAGTCATTACAAATGGTCACAAATCTCATTAAGATCCTTCAGAGCTTTACCACTAAGGTCAAATATATCATATTAAAGGTAAGAATTTCCCTTTTACTTCTCTGGTACTCAATTACTTGGAAGGGGATGGTCATTACCTTCTCTGTAATACAGAATGAAAAAGCAATATAGAGAATGATGGCCATGGCCATGAGCTTAAGTCTTCTCACTCATGGTCTTTTACTTTTCCCACCAGTCCTACTAGCTCGGTTTGCACTGTAAAATAGAGCAGAGAAATTACATGATTACCTGAATAATTTAGACTTAAAAAAAGTGATTGCTATGAATTACAGGAGCGCTTTCGAAATTTCCTAAACATGAAATATTTTTATTCTTTCCTTTTTTCTTATTTTTAGTGATCTTAGACAGGCTCATACATCTCTCTTTATGGAAAGTGATTAACATGGACTCAACTGGGGAGAAATCAAATTATACGGTTAATAAAAACTAAACCTTCAGTCCATGTGAAGTAACAATGTAGCACCAGGGAGAATTAATTACTGCATTTTAGAGTGAAAGGAGTCAGACATGTCAAGTTTGAATTTAGCCTTAGGAGCTACAAAAATTTTAGTTCGTTTGTGACTGAATTACAAAATTACTCAAAATAATGTAGCCATATTCTACAACTGTAACTAGCCTTTTAAAATTTTCTAACGATTAAATGTTTAAATTGCTTGAATTTTTTTTGTAGGAATCTTTTCAGATTCATTGTGTAAATTTGAGTCATTCCTTTGGTTCTAGCTGTGAACAATCACTGATCGGTGAAAAATTATTAAAATTGCTCCATTTCACCAGAGTGTTTAAGTGTTTTTGATACTTCTAAAGAGATTCTCAAAGTGCCCTGATGCTGAGAATTTATATGTAATCATTGTCAAATACAGCATAGTGCAGTATTTAAGAGCCAAAATGAGTAGTTGTCAATGGAGGCAGATTACTAACAATTGGGAATAAACCAGTAATTTATAGTCTTAAAATTACAGTGTATTTTTCTGTTATTTTGTATGAACTAGATAGACTGATATCCTGAGAAGTTTACATTTTCCTGTCTATTTAAGTGGTACTGAATAAACCTAGGCAACAAAAAATATATATACAATATGTGATTGTTAGTCTCTGTCTTATAATCAGAGGATCATTTTGAAGGAAGAGGTTATACAGGTTTTTGAGTGCAGGCTTCTCTCTTGTAGGACCATCCAGCCTTTGCGTGAACACAAGCTGAATGAATTCACTACTCAGCACAACATTCTTCCTACCAGGGAGCAGCTCTAATGCTTGGTGACTGGTCTGACTTACCGTCCAGATAACGTCCTCAGCTTGAATCTTTGGCAAACTCCCAGGAGTTAACTATAAAGAATGAGTCTGATCCCCCAGACTTTTGATGTCTCTTTAATTATGAGGATCCCACTTGTTTATTTCTTCACTAGACAATCCAACCTAAATGCTCTCAAGGTTCCCCATTTAACATAATTTTTAGATCTCACAACTACCTTGGACACACAGTCAGGATGTAGTTTAATCAGTGTCTGTTTTCAAATAAAAACTCGAAGAGTCTGATCAGAGAACTGTAAAAGAATCCCTTAAGTGTATGAGATTTGGTGTCACACAATTCCTTATGTCCACTGCAGAAAAATAGGTGGTTACTTTATTATTTCTTCATTGAGGTAGGCTAACAAAATTGACATATAAATTAAAATTTTATCATAATATTTTTCTCCATGTGATTTCCAATTTCATATTGGTGATCATGACATACATTTAAATAGTGTAAATTCAGATGGCTAATTTGCTCACAGCTGGGAACAGACAAACATTTTGATTACAATTATTAAGGCAATACTTTTCACAAAACTTTATAGACAAAATGAAATAAAAATGAGTAGGAAGGAAGTGTATATTTTAAATAAGAAGGCATAAGTTATGGCTAATGCTGCTGCAATATCAGCACCATTGCTGTTATAGAATGAGCTGCTATTTTGCCCAGCACCCCATCCCTATCCTCATCTTGCTACCATTGCAACAAAATGATTGAATTGTTTGTTTCTTTCCCAATATTTGTGCCTTAAACTTCCAATTCTATCTTTCCTTGTGCTTCTTGAGTGAATACCCCCGCCTCTTAAAAGTGTTCCTTAAAACTGATAATGAGTACTTATACTTATCTTGTTTCTTAACATTCTTTTTGGACAGTGACCTTTCCACCAGCAGCATCTTGGCTTTGTGTGTTATAAAAGCTGCAAAGAGCTTTCATTTGGAAGCAATCCAAATGAAATAGATATATATACTTAAAAGTGTTGTATTTAGACTCAGAAGTTTATATTTGTCCCCACAAATTTTAAGCAGTATCGATCTATGTCCTTGCCAGGCTAAAACAAGACAAGAGACAAATCTTACTTTAAAAAATTTTCTTGTGAGGATAAAGTACAACTAAAATATCTTTAAAAGCTTCTTCATCCAAATCCATGACAAATGTAACTCTATTGTAAATGCAATTAATTTTGGCTTAGAATTGGCAAACTACCTAAGAGGACACATGAAGGTCTTTTATGGTGGTGGGTAGGTTTCTAAAGAGCATTATATATATATTTTTTTAATTAATTGTGCGAATTATGTGTCCAACATTTCCTATTCTAGTGCTTCTTCCTAAAGGAAACTCTGCAAAATACCAAATATAGTGATTTGACAATGAGGGTGACCAAGAGAATTTCCTTGAGAGGTAACAAAGTACAGTGGGAAGTCAGACAAAAATTGATTTGAAATCTAGTCTTATCCTTAGTAAAAATAACTTGATGCAGTTATATGTGCACTCTCATCTTCATTTTTTATTCTGTTAAATAAGAATAATAATCTCTACCTCCTAATTTTGTTGTAGCATACACTAGGTAATGAATACATAAAATTTATTTTATTTCTTTTGTAGTACACGTTGCCTCAAAGTTAACAATAAGTTGCAGACTTATAATGAAGCAGGAGATACACTTGTAATCTTTAAAATGAAAAGATTTATAGAGATTTTACAGATAAGTTTACTGCTAATTTGTATTTCATTTCATCTCCAATTATAGCCATTCTTAATAACTAAAAAATTACTATGAAATTCATCATCAATAACATCAACACTTGGTTCATCTCTATCTTGTTATTACCATCTTGTGGTCATGTTTCCATAAATTATTCTCTTCCAGAGAATATAATAAACACACAAAAGGTCATAAAACTTTATTAACATCTCTGGAAACAAATTGAACCAAGAGACATTTTGAACTATGTATCAAAATGAGTTCAGGTTTCAATTCAATTTTATTGACAAGTTAAAATCTTTGGAGCCCAGCACCCATGCACACCACCTAGAGCCCCAGGACCAGTCCTCTGAGGGCCTACCTCTACTACCACCAACAACCTTGCTTCCTCCACTGGCAGAGTCACTGCACAACCATGCATGTGCCTTAGGAGCTTGAGAGCCAGCTCTTTCAGCAACTCTGTCCCCAGCAAATATGCCACAGCCTCCACAAACAACCACAGCTTAGGCCACAGAAACACTTGCAGACACCACTAACATTGATTACAGCCAAATAAATCATAAGGAGATTATACTACTGTGCTCATACAGAACCAAAGTCAAAGCACTCTACCCAATGAACACCATAGATACATCTACAGGGGAAAAAAAAATCTTCCGTGGAAAGTTTCTCTATACAATTGGAAAAAATAATGGTTTCACCAGATGTGCAGATATCAATGTACAGACACAAGAAACATAAACAAGCAAGTAAACATGATACCTTCAAAGAAACACAGCCAGTAACAGACCTCAAGGAAACAAAAATATATCGAAATGTCTAAAATGTAATCCAAAATAATTATCTTAAGGAAACTCAGTGAGATACATGAGAACACTGATAGACAATTAAACAAAATTAGGCAAGCAATTCATGATCTGACTGAGAAATTCAACAGAGATAGATCTAATAATAAAAAAACCAAACAGAAATCATATTTGAAGATTTTCATGAATAAAATTAAAAGTACCGTTGAGTACTTCAATAATAGACAAGATCAAGCAAAGAAGAAATTTTCGAACTTGAAAATGAGTCTTTTGAAATAAGCCAGTCACACACACACACAAAAAAGAATAATAAAGCCTATGTTACATGTGGGATACAATTAAGTAAACAAATATTTGTATTTTGGGAATTCTAGAAAAATAAAACATTGGAAAAGGCATAGATATCCTATCATTATGAAAACATACAAAAGTATACAAAACTCACCGGTAGAACAGTTATACACATAAGTATCCAAGAGGCTGAATGATTCCCAAATATAATCAACCCAAAAATGTTCTCTATGAGGGATATTATAATCAAACTCTCAAAAACCAAAGAGAGGAAGGAAGAGTAAAGAATATACAAAACTACCAGAAAAGAGTTAATAAATGACAGGAGTAACTCCTCACCTATCAATAACAACCTTGACTGTAAAAAGTTTAGGTTTCCCAATTAAGAGATATAGACAAGATCCAATTATCTGCTGCCTACAGGAAACTAACTTCAACTGTAAAGACACACATAGATTCTAAGTGAATAAATGGAAAAGTATATTCTATGGATACCAAAAGCATGCAGGAGGTGCTATATTTAGACAAAAGAGTAAGTAAAAATCATAAAAAGTGATAAAGAAGGTCATTATGTCATAATAAAGGGGTCAATTAAGCAAAGGGACATATCAATTATAAATAGACATGCACCTAACAATGGAGCACCCAGATATATAAAGCAAATATTATTAGTGCCAGAGAGAGAAGTAGACTCCAACAAAATAATAGTTGGAGACTTCAAAATACCACATTCAGTCTTGGAAAGATTATCTCGATAGAAAATCAACAAAGAAACATTGGACTTGAACTGCACTATACAGCAAATGGGCATAACAAACATTTGCAGGACATTTCATGTAATAGCTACAGAATACCTATTCTTCTCATCAGGACATGAAACATTCTCCAGGATAGACCATATGTTGGGCCAAGAAACAAGTCTCAGCAAATTTTTAAAAATTTAAATCATGTCAAGTATCTTCTCAGACCACAATAGAATAAAACTAGAAATAAATAACAAAAAAGGAACTTTGGAAACTATACATGTCCATGAAAACTGAATAACATTCTGCTGAATAACCAATGAGTCAATGAAGAAATTATGAAGAAAAAAAAAATCTGGAAACAAATGAAAATGGAAACACAACATACAAAAACATATGGGTTACAGAAAATGCAATACTCAGTAGAAAGTTTATAGCAATAAATGGCTATATCAAAAAAGGAGAAAGTTTTCAAATAACCCGTGTACCTCAAGGATCCAGGGAAGCAAGGAAAACTAAACCCAAAGTTAGTAGGAGAAAAGAAATAAAGATCAGAACAGAACTAAATGAAATAAATACAAAATACAAAAGATCAACAAAATGAAAAGTTGCTCTCTTCAGAAGAAAAACAAAATCAATAATCCATGATGCAGACCAAGAGAAAAGAAGACCCAAATAAATAAAATTAGATATGAAAAAGAAGACATTACAACTCATACCACAAAAATACAAAGGATCACAGGCTATTATGAAAAATTCTTTGCCAACAAATTGAAAAACCTAGAGGAAACAGATACAGTTCTAGACATATATAACCTACCAAAATTGAACAAGAAAGAAATAGAAAACCTAAACAGATCTATAATAAGTAATACAATTAATTGATAATAAAGTCTCCCAACAAAGTAAAACCAGGCTTCACTGCTGAATTCTACCAAACTTTATAGAACTAAAACCAATTATCAAACTATTTCAGAAAAACTGAAAAGGAAGGAATTCTTCCCAGCTAATTATACAAGGCCAGCATTACCCTGGTACCAAAACCAGAAAATGACACAAAAATGCGTTCATCTATGCATTTATGTGCATCTGGGGAACATGGATGCAAACATCCTCAACAAAATACTAGGAAACTGAATATAACATTACATTAAAAGATAATAGATGATAATCAAGTAAGATTTATCTCAGGAATGCTAGGAAATTTCAACATATGTAAATTAATAAATGTGATGCATTATATCAACAGAATTAAGGACAAGAACCAAGTTATTCTCAGCAGATGCAGAAAAAGTATCTGATAATATTCAGCATACCTTAATGATAAAACAACTTTCAACAAAGTAGGTGTAAAAGAAACGTACCTTGACAGAATGAAGGCCATATATGACAAAACTACAAATAACATCACACCTAATTGGGAAAAGCTAAATCCTTTCCTCTAAAAAACTGAAACAAGATATGAATGCCCATTTTTACCTACCTTATTCAATATAGTACTAAAATTTCTGGCAATTAGATAAGAGAAAGAAAAAGAGGGCATCCAAATTGGAAAAAAGGAAGTCAAATTGTCCCTGTTTGTAAATAACATTTTTTGTGCTATTTTTTATTTAAAAAATAAATTTTTGCATTATTTTTTATTTACAAAAACTTAAAGATTCCACCACACGTCTCTTAGAATTAATAAATTCACTAAAGTCACAACATATAAAATCTACATACAAAAATTAGTAGTGTTTCTAAACACCAATAACAAAGTAGGTAAGAAAGAAATTATGAACACAATCCATTTAAAATAGCTACAGAAATAAATACCTGGAAATAAATTCAGCCAAAAGATGAAAGATCTCTACAGTGAAACAGTAAAACACTGATTTAAAAAATTAAAGAGGGCCCCCCAAAATTAAAAGACATTCTATACTCATGATTTGGAAGAATTAATATGGCTAAAATGACCATCATATCCAAAGCAATCTATAAATTCAATCCAATTCCTATCAAAATGCCAATGACATTCTTCAAATAGCAAAAATAAGTATAATGTTTGTATGGAACCACAAAAGACCTCGAATATTCAAAGCAATTCTGGGGAAAACAAACAAACTGAAGACATCATACTATCTAACTTAAAATATATATATGCTACAAACCAAAACCAAAACACTATAGTATTGGTTTGAAAACTGGCACATAGACCAGTGGAACAGAATAGAGAACCCAGAAAACAATCCATGGATTCACAGCTGACTGATTTTTGCCAAAGGTTCCAAGAACATACATTGGTGAAAGAATAGGCTCTTCAATACATGGTGCTGGGAAAACTGGATAACTGTATGCAGAAGAATGAAACTAGACCCCTCTCTCTCACCATATCCAAAAATCAACTCAAAATCGGTGAAAGACTTAAATGTAACACCAGAAACTATAAAACTATTAGAAAAACATAGGGAAAATATTTCATGACATAGGTCAAGGCAAATATTTCATGGGTAAGACTTCAAATGCACAGTCAATGATATCAAAAGTAGACAAATGGGAGTATGTCAGACTAAAAGCCTTCTGCACAGCAAAGGAAACGACCAAAAGAGTGAAGAGACAACCAGTAGATGGGAGAAAATATTTGTAAACTATTCGTACAAGAGATTAATAACCAGAATGTACAAATAAACAACTCAGCAACAACAACAAAAACATTTAATTCAATTAAAAGATAAGCAAAGAAGGCCTGGCGTGGTGGCTCACGCCTGTACTTTGAGAGACCAAGGTGGGTGGATCACGAGGTCAGGAGATCGAGACCATCCTGGCTAACACGGTGAAACTCCATCTCTAATAAAAATATAAAAAGCCAGACGTGATAGCGGATGCCTATAGTCCCAGCTACTCGGGAGGCTGAGGCAGGAGAATTACTTGCACCAGGGAGGCAGAAGTTGTAGTGAGCCGAGATTGCACCAGTGTATTCCAGCCTGGCAACAGAGTGAGACTCCGTCTCAAACAAACAAACAAAAAACAAAAATAAAAAACATAAGCAAAAAATCTGAATAGAAACTTTTTAAAAGAAGATATACAATTGGCCCATAGCATATGAAAAAATAATCAACTCCACTAATAATCAGGGAAAAGTAAATCAAAACCACAATAAGATATCACCACACCTCTAGTTAGAATGACTATTGTCAAAAAGATAAAAAGTAAATGCTGGTAAGGATTCAAAGAAAAAGGAACTCTTAAACACCATTGATGGGAAGTAAATTAGTATAGCTATTATGGAAAACAATGTAGAGTTTCCTCAAAAAACTGACCATAGAACTACCAACAATTTTTCTACTGGGTATTACCCAAAGGAAAGGAAATTAGTATATCAAAAAGATATCTGCACGCCCATGTTTATTTCAGTACTATCCACAATAGTGGAGATATAGAATCAACCTAAATGCCTATTAAAAGATTAATAGATAAGAAAATATGGTATATATAGGCTGGGCATGTGATGGCTCATGCCTGTAAATCCCAGCACTTTGGGAGGCCAAGGTGGGTGGATCACGTGAGGTCAGGAGTTCCAAACCAGCCTGACCAATATGGTGAAAGCCCATCTTTACTAAAAATATAAAAATTAGTCAGGCATTGTGGTGTGTGCCTGTAGTCCCAGCTACTTTGGAGGCTGAGACAGGAGAATTGCTTGAACCCAGGAGGCAGAGGTTGCAGTGAGCCGAGATCGCGGCACTGCATTCCAGCCTGGGCGACAGAGTAAGACTCTGTCTAAAAAAAAAAAAAAAAAAAAAAAAAAAAAAAGGTATATATACACAATGAAATACTATTCAGTACAAAAAGAATGAAACCTTATCATTCATGAAAACATGGATGAGCTTGCAGTGAAATAAGGCAAGCACAGAAAGATAAATACGACTTGTTCTCACTCGTATGTGTGAGCTAAATAAGTTGATCTCATCGAAGTGGAGAGAAGAGTTGGAATTATTAGACATTGAGAAGACTCAGGGGAAAGAAGGATAGGGAGGAGAGGTTGCTTAATGAATTAAAATTTACAGCTATATGGGAGGAATAAATTTTAGTGTTCTATAGCATTGCAGGGTGAATTTAGTTAACAATCGTTTATTGTATATTTTCAAGTAGCTAGAAGAGAGGACTTTGAATGTCTCCAACACAAAAGAAAGGATAAATATTTGAGGTGATGTATATGGTAATTATTCTGATTTTTTGATACATGAATCAAAATATCACTCTGTATCCTATAAACACATACAATTATTACGTGTCAACCAAAAATAGAAGCAAAACTAATTTTTGGAGCCAAGCACAGATGCTATATGAGTCATAATTTCTGACTATTGAAAAATGATAATGACAGTACGACGGGTGGGTTTACTATTCAGGGACAATAGTGACTGGCAGTAATGGTGGGGAACTATTGAGGAGGACATTGCCTTGTTCCTTAAATGTCTCTAAGCCTTCAGTATCTTCAGCATGTCTGTGCCTTCACGCTAATGAAAAATTCACATAAATATGCTGTTCCAATTAGTAAAATTGTGGCCTCAGGTGAGTCCTTAAATGGCAGTAACATCTCTGGAAATACTTAACCTGTTCATTGAAAACTGAGCCTTTAGAGTGAATGCAGCTAACTTTTCAAAGCTCTTAGGGAAAGGAACACTCACAATATGGGAAAAGATACCTGTGGGGAGGGAACAAACAGGAAAGTGAGAAAACAGCAGGAAAAGCTCTGCCTGAAAAGGATTCAGTACGTCGAAAACTATAAAGTCAGTGAGAAGTTGATCTTTCATTATCGTAACCAGCTGAGAAAATTCTGCCTCTAGCATCTGCTAGTAAAGGTGTGAAAGAGAGAACACTCATTTTGCCAAACTTAGATCCCGCTCGTAGCTGATGAGTTCTAACTTTAGAGGTTGAAAAATAAAATTGAGACTTTTGAGCCTGGAAGTTCGATGAACTTTAACATATCATGGAGACTTGCCCATTGATTTTTTTTCCCTGTTTCCTACTTTTTCTTTTCATTTTCATCCTTCCCTCCTTCCCTCTCATCCTTCCTTTCTTTTTTCCTTCCATGTTTCTTCCTTTTTTTTCCTTTTTTACCTTTCAGTGCATTACAAGGATCACCTTAAAACAAAATTCTTTGTATTCTAGCAGCAAACTTTCTTCTCCAGGTGAGAGTTGATATGCACTTCTTGAGAAGGAACTGTGAACATATTGGGTTTAACATGTTCCTGTACCCTTAAGTAAAAAGCAACTGACTAAGACAATATTGCTATTTGTACATATAAAGAGGTACCAGGTCTAACATTGTGAGGTTTGAAAAGGAATGGAATTAATCAGGAAAAGCTGTTGAGAAGCGGTAACTCAAAGTATTAATTCAAAAGAAGAGAGATATGCAGAATGTTAATAGAAAGTTATAAGGAGGCTTTCACAAAAATGCAATATTTGTAGCAATACTCAGAATGCAAAAGGGATAGACCAATGGCAGACAACATAAAACATTTATCTGGACCAAGAAGGCAGTTGGGATAAGACTTGGAAAAGTGAAATAATGGCCTTTGTTGGTACATGGACATGAGAAACCTGTTTTCAGGCAAGAAATAATTAAAACATATAATGGCAATGGACTTTAAATATTTTACATTATATCTTTAGTGAATCTTTCCACATAATCAGAAGAAATACATTTTGTTTTTAAAACACTAGCTTTTTGTTTTTGTTTTTGTTTTGAGACTGTCTCTGTCGCCCAGGCTGGAATGCAGTGGCAAGGTCTCAGCTCACTGCAACCTCTGCCTCCTGGGCTCAAGCGATTCTCCTGCTTCAGCCTCATGAGTAGCTGGGAGTATAGGTGCGCACCACCACTCCAGGCTTATTGATTTTATTTTATTTTGTACTTTTAGTAGAGACGGCGTTTCACCGTGCTGGCCAGGCTGGTCTTGAACTCCCGAGGTGATCCACCTGCCTCAGCCTCCCAAAGTGCTACATTTACAGGTGTGAGCCACCTCATCCAGCCAAAAGACTAGCTTTTAGAAAGGCAAATACCACTGGACTTTACTCATGTGTTTTTAGAGCGATGGTTGTAATTTTCCATGCTCACAGAAATATTTTCTAAAATCTTTCCTGAATAACTAATGTCAGGAACCAAGAGCTGGAGTTAATCCTAGCTATGGTGTCATATTGAATTATGACATATAATCAGCCAAATCCCAAAGTTACCCATAGTTGAAGACTCTGGAACAAAGTAGGGGCAGGAGCATATATCTGATCGCCCATCATAATATAGTGGAATGACTCACACATTTGAATTTTGGAGTGGGTAGATATAAACTTTTTTCTGTTCTGGGCTGCATTTCTATAAAGGCAGCTTTCATTCAACTGGTTAAATAAAACACATTTGTAATTTTGCTTATCTTCTCAAAACCATACTTTCTCCGCTGTTCTTCCTCACATCTCGAACAATGTAATTTGCTTTCACTGCTTTTCATATGCTACCAGGATAACTTTAGCATTGGGGGTTTTACATGTAGAAGTGGATTTGCATAGATCTATGCAAGTATCACCAGAAAATGCTATATTTGGAGTTAGAATGATAAATTCACCAGCAGAAAACAAGCCATGAATAATAACAATTTTAAAGAATTTTTCAGGGTTTTCTATGAATGAGTGTCCACATGTAGATATTGGCAGTGCGATACAGAACAGTGCTCTCTGATGATAATTTAAAATTTTATCCAGTATATGTTGATTGTAAATAAATAAGAGTTCATGAAAATATGTGATTCTTGATGTCAAATACAGCCTCCCCCACTATTCATCTCCTGCATCTTTTGCTAATTACGGGATGTTATTCATCATGGATTTTCCTATTTATCTCAGTCATAAAGATGAAATGCATATGGTTTTGTTAAAGTAAATATTTATACTTCCCAGGGTATGTTTTGTTTGTTAAAATTTGCTTTTTTCCCTTACATGTACTTGCTTGGCATTCCTCTAATGTCATCAACAGAAATATGTTTTAAGGTATGGAGAATGCTGACTTGGTCCCATTATTGGCTCTGAAAGTATTAAAAGCACTGTTCCTGGTCATGGTTTCTGCCTCTCTGGATCCTTGTGGAACTCACGAGAGTATTCTGGGGGTAATTAAGGTTAAGCACTAGGAATTTATAATAATAGCATCTGTGTTACCAGCTTTCTTATGACTACTATTCAATACAGCACCTGTACTGGTTGCCCCACATGTCTCCTGCACAGCCCACCCAATCCTACAAGAGAAGGATTAGTTTTATTGTAATACCTTTTGGCTCATATGTAATGGCACTTGCAGTCTCTTACCATTCAAAACCTTTCAATAAACAGGATTTATTGATTTGGCACTTAGGTCCCTCTTCAGTCTAGCCCCAGTTGATCTTTCCAATGCTATTTTATACTACTACTAACAAAATCCCATCTCATAAGTATAAGGCTACATATTGCTACTTAGAAGTACAAGTTGTAGCTCTATAATTTTGATTATTGGTCCACTTTACTTAAAATGGTCTTTTTTCCCCTAGTTGTGGGTCTATCTAAGCCTGAGTCTTTCAGGTTCCAGCTAGAGTTCCCAGGCACCATACCCTTTGAATTCTTGGACATAGATTGTCCACATCACTTATTAAGTACTTATCAAATACTTTCTTATATTGGTATATTTTATTTTTATACCTAGTTTCCCCAAAGAGAAAATAGCCCCATGATGTCATATATGCTATCTTGCTATCTTATATAGATTCACATCACATCATTATGGCCTGGTAAGGTGATTTACATATGATATAGGAATTATTAATATTTGTGTAACTAACTTGATAACTCTAGGCTTATTGCCATTTAGTAAGAAGTGCATTTCTAGCCTTTTAGTAACCACACGGCCTAGAAATAAGAAGTTATCCATTTTTAATATTATTCTAAAAGAAGAAGGCAATAGAATACTCCAGAAATCTAAGAAAATATTTCATATTTTTAAATTGCAACTCAAAATTTCTCACTTTCACACTCCACCTTCAAATCTCTGCAATCTAGCCCCCATTACTTACTATCATAACAGTTATGTACATGTGTGCTTTGCTCTTCAAATACCATAAGCTGGAAAAGTAAATTTTCAGCTTTTTATTGGAATTCTGAAATGTCATTAGTATCATTTTCTCATTTACTTGTCAACTTTTTTTTAATCAAATGCTTATTATTTGTTGAGCAATTAGGCTTCTTACATTGACCTGAATACATACAGGCCCTGTCAGAAACAAATTTTAGTGCTAATAACAGCTTTCATGTAACACATCATCAGACCCTGTTATTTTGAAGAAATGACATGACCAAAAATGAGGTCCTTTAATCTGGACTTTTTGAAGATTTACTAGCAGATATGAATAAATAAATTAACACCAAGATTTTTTATCACTATGCTGATGTGAACATATAATTATGAAAGTCTTTTTAGATTTAGAAGTTTTATCATCTTAACAATTCTGAGTCCCTTTTTCATGTTTTTCCTGTGAATACATCCAGAGTGTAAAAGATTTTGTTTGTGGTTTTCTTTTTTTTTCTTTTTTTTTTTTTTTTTGAGACATAGTCTCGCTCTGTCGCCCAGGTTGGAGTGCAGTGGCATGATCTCGGCTTACTGCAACCTCCACCTCCCGGGTTCAAGCAATTCTCCTGTCTCAGCCTCCGGAGTAGCTGGGACTACAGGCTTGTGGTACCATGCCCTGCTAACTTTTTATATGTTTAGTAGAGACGGGGTTTCACTATGTTAGCCAGGATGGTCTCAATCTCCTTACTTCGTGATCCGCCCGCCTCGGCCCCTCAAAGTGCTGGGATTACAGGCTTGAGTCACCGTGCCCAGCTTGTTTGTGGTTTTCTACCTTATTTTGTGACATTGAGATTTGTGGTTTGTGTCAAAAGTCATAATTTTGAGCTGAAAATTACAAAGCATACAGGAATTAAATAACTTGCTGATATACATAGCGCAGATCACACCAAGGAATTCCTGTTATATTTAAAAGGGGATTCAAGATTACCTTTATGTTGTCTGTTTTACAAGAAGAAATTTATATTTTGTAGTTAAAACATTGCATATGTGCACATACACAGAGACTTCTTGTTTAAATGTCTACAGGAAAATAGATGAAAGTATAAAATAATACCAGAAATTTTCCATTTAATGATAGCTGGTTGAAGAGATACACTCACTTATATTTTATCCTAAAATACCAACAAATTGATGTTAAAGAATCAACAGTGAGACAAGAAGTGTCAGCAATTTTTAGAAAATTGAAAGTAGATAGAGGATTGGCAAGTGAGTTAGCAGAAAGGAAAACCCAAAAACTTATGAACATGCAGAGGAGGATTCCAAAGTACAAATTTGGCAGGTAACATCCTCTAACAACAGGATTTGGAAGTGGAAGGAATGTGTGAGGTAGAGGACCAAAAACTAGAATAGGTTGAATAATCTGTTTGAGGAACAGGTAGCTTGCCTTAGCCTCTTCCAATGGTCTCTACATCACGCTTCTCCCCCAAACAGGCAAGCCTCTTGAGGCACAGGTCAGCATCAGCAGTTTCTAAACAAAGAATTAAATTCAAATCAGCATACTGAAAAAATAAAAACTCTCTACTATGTAGCAAGACCACCAGCTCCTTCCCAGTTCAGCCCCAAAATGCTGTGGTCTGTTGCCTAATCATAAGAAGACTTGCAGACCCAAAGCAAAATCCAACAGATTCCTATAGATAGAGCATTTGAAAGGCACTGCCCCATCATCTTATGTGAGAGACAACAAATGACCAGCACACTAATGCAGAACAAAGCACCAATCGAGTTTTAGTTCCCCCTATTTAATATGAAAAGACAACCAGGGATCACCAGACTTTTAAGGAAGGCTCCAACATGAAAGTCAAAGATAAGAATAAACATAATAGAAAATCTTTAAGTCATCCTCACTGGCTGTTCCCACTCTTGGGAATGCTCTTTCTCATCTTTGCTCTGTTCACTCCTTTACTTCATTCACTGGTTGCTGTTCAAATGTAAGATACTGAGATAGCTTTCCTTACCATTACATCTAAAATAGTGTTACCCACTCCCTCATCCCCACCCAGTTCTTGGTCATTCTATTTCTTTACTTGAATTTATTTTCCTTATTATATTAATCACTGCACAGGTATTTTGGTATATTTATATATTTGTTGTCCATCTCCTCCATTCCAAAACAAACATTCATAAGGGCAGGAATATTGTTTATGACACATAGACAATAATTGTTTTTAATATTTATTTATTTATTTAGTGAAGATGAGTAACTTGAATAAAGCAAAAGCAATGTAGAAAATATAATTTTAAAACTCTGATAATTCAGAGAACTAAGAAAACTTATAGCCAAGACACAATTAAAAGAATAGCTATATAAAAAGAACAATTAGAGAATAATTAGCTCTTAGAAATTCAAAACATTAAAAATTTTAAAATAGTTCATTATTAGACTGGGAAGATTTGGCAAAGAAAATATCAGTGAGTAAAGAGAAATGAGAAATATAAACAGTATGAAAGAAAAGAAGGTGGGAGATCAGTCCTGGAAGTCAAATGTCTGACTAACAGAATTTCTTGTAGTAAAAGAAAGAGTGGAAGGGAGGGAAAAATTAAGGATATAATGCAATAATATTTTCTAGACTATAAGTAAAGGGCCCATGTATTGAAAGGTCCACAGATGCTCTACAAGATAAATGAAAAACAGCAACAACAAAAAAAACCCGCCCAGTTACTTCCTTTAGAGAATTTCAGAACTTGGAGCTAAACGTATTTCCTACATAAAGAAACCTCAGGCTGGGTGCAGTGACTCATGCCTGTAATCCCAGCACTTTGGGAGGCCAAGGTGGGTGGATCACTTGAGGCCAAGAGTTTGAGACCAGCCTGGCTAACATGGTGAAACCTCATCTCTACTAAAAATACAAAAATTAGCGAGGTGTGGTGATGCATGCCTGTAATCCAAGATACTCCAGAGGCTGAGGCAGGAGAATCGCTTGAACTTGGGAGGCAGAGGTTGTAATGAGCTGAGATCACACCACTGCACTCCAGTTTGGGTGACAGAGGGAGACTCCATCTAAAAAAAAAAAAAAAACAAAGAAACCTCAAATATATGAAAGGAAACCAAAATAAGGTGTAGAGTATATGTACATTTTGAAACCTAAAAACAAAAGCCTAGTATTTTATGTTATTAATGGATATGTTAATATTTAGGAAAACTGTAAAAAAAAAAAAAAAGTCATGTGAACACACTAAAATCATGATAGTAATTGTCCCCGAAGAAGAAGTGAAGAAAGTAATATTTAGGAGAAGTACAGAGAAAGGCATCATTTATATTATATAAAATATTATATTAAAAATGACTTCAGTCTAGGAATGGTTGCTCACACCTGTAATCCTAGCACTTTGGGAGGCTGAGGCAGGCAGATCACTTGAGGTCAGGAGTTCAAGAGCAGCCTAGCCAACATAATGAAGCCCCATCTCTAGTAAAAATAGAAAAATTAGCCAGACGTGCTCACTTGAACACAGGAAGTGGAGGGTCTAGTGAGCCAAGATTGTACCACTGCATTCCAGCCTGGTGACAGAGCGAGACTCTGTCTCAGAAAAAAAAAAAAAAAAGACTTCGAGCAACTATAGCCTAAGGAAGGTTTAATGAAACTGGGTGATGGGTATAATGACATTATTATAATATCCTTTATACTATTCAGTGGTTTTGGAAATATATCATTACTTTAAAAAAAAAAAAAAGATGCAAACTACCAAAAGAAAGAAAGAATGGAAACAGGTTACATTTTTTTTTAATGTAGGGAAGTAAAATGATGTTGGACTTCTTAACTGCAAAAATAGAAACTAGAAGAAAACGGAGAAATTTCCACATGGTTCTGAGAGAAAATCATATTTAACCAAGCAATATATATGTGTCCATCCAAAATATCAGTCAATTAATATAAAAATGGAATGAAGGCACATTGATCAGACTTAAGAAACTAGTGACTAACATGCTCTGCAAAACAAGATAAGAAACCAGTTAAGAGAAAGACATGAGAAATGTTAAAGAGAAATTATACCAACACTTGTTAATAATGGCAAGATGGATTTTATTTGAACTACTGCAGTAGGGAAGAGAGACTTCAATATTGAACTGACATCATCTCCGAGTAAAACAAGCAAAGAACACTTTATTCAAGACCATTGCAATTGGGGAGATCATTGCAGTAGAGAGAGAGACTGAACTCAGCTCCACTGAAAAGGAAGCAGGATTATTAAATGCTGAAGTAAACCAGTGGAGTACATTAGTGGGGAGGTTGGTGAATGTGTTTAGGCCGTCTGAGTTTGCTAATTGTCACTTACCTGAGTTAGGCTCCTAATCTCCTACAGAGATTGAAATAGAGGTGCTATCTTCTTTCACAATTACATTTCAAAGAGATATCTCTGACATCCTTGAGAAGACATTCTGAGTTGTAGAAAATTTACATCTCAAAGGTAGGGAGAAAAAATTGTTAATTGCAAAATGTCTAAAGTAAATGCTCTAAGAAAAGGGAGGTCAGAGGCCCATATTGAGGAAGAAATCTGTCTAAAGTTTAGTAGAGCTGATAGGAACATTAACGTCATGTTGGTCAGATCCAGGAAACTGGGGATTCAACATACAAGAGAACTGATGATATTGGGCGAAGGCTCACATTCAATTATGTGCATCAAGTGCATGGAGTGTGACAGAAGTAGAAGTCTGGAAAATTCAAGTCATAGTTCACCTGAAAAAGAACAAACGAACAAAAAAGGCTTTAAATGACCCTGAAGTATTGGACCATGTAGAAATTAATATTGAATGAATCCTTACAGTTCTATTGGTCAGTTTGAAAATAATTAGTGATAGATATGCCACAAAGAGATGATGAAAATATGCCCAAAAATGTGAAGAAATCAAAAAAGAAAGATAACTGGAAAATCCCAAAATACATGGCGATTAAACAACACATTCTAAATAGCACATGGGTCAAGAATAAATCTCAAGACAATTTTAAAAGATTTTGAACTAAATGGAAATTAAAATACCACTTTTTAAATTTTGTAGAATGTAGTGAAAGCGCTGCTTTGAGGGAAAGTTATAGCATTGAATGCATATTAAAAAAATCTAAAATCAATAACCTAATCTTCCAATTTATCACTCTAGGAAAAAAAGAGCAAAGTAAATCCAAAGTAGGCAGAAGGAAAGACATGCTACAAATTAGAAAATAAATCAATAAAATTAAAAATAAGAAATCAGTAGTGAAAACCAACAAAACTATAAATTGCTTCTTTGAAATGTTTAATAAATCATTAGGCCTTTAGTCAGGTTAGGAACACGAGACGGAAGTTAAGAATTACTAATATTATAAATGAAAGCGGGAATATAACTACAGAGACATGGACAAGAAAGGATAATAATGGTATATTGTTAACAATTCTATATCTACAAATTTAACAACCAAGATAAAATGCAGCAATTTTTGAAAGACGTGGTCTAACAAAACTGGTAGAAGTAGATAAATTGAGTAGGCCTATATCTATTAAAAAATTGAATCAGCAATTATTACCTTTTTAAAACAGAAAGCACCAGACCCAGATAGGTTCACTGGTGGATTCTACCAACCATGTAAAGAAGACATTATACCAATTCTGTGCCATCTTTTTCAGAAGATAGAAGCAGAGACATTAACTTCGTAACACATTCTATAATGCTAGCATCACCCTAATACCAAAACCAAAGGCAACACAATAAAAGACAACTGTAGTCCAATATCCCCCATGAATATAGATGCAAAGACTTTCAACGTATAACACGTATAACACTCAATATAGCAAATTGAATCAGAGAATATATAAAAAGAATTATACACCACAACAAACTGATTTGTCCCAGGTATGCAAAGCTGGCTCTACAGTCAAAAATTAAGTCATGTAATACATTGCATCCACAAACTAAAGAAGAAGAAAAATTAGAATATCTGTAGATATACATCATATCAATAGATGTAGAAAAAGCATTTGTCAAAATCCAGCATCCATTCATGATAAAAATAAAAAATAAAAAATAAAAACTCTCAGCAAACTAAGACAGAGAAATTTCCTCAACTGGATAAAGAGCACCTATAAAAAATCTATAGCTAACATCCTAAAAGTGAGAACTGGAAATTTTTCTACTAAGATCAGGAACAAAGCAGGGGCATTCCCTCTCACTACACCTCTTAATATTTTACTGGAAGTTGTAGCTAACACGACAAGACAAGAGAAGGAAATAAAGTTACACAGATTAGGAAGGAATTGATACAACTATTTTTGCTCATAGATAAAATGATTGTGTAGAAAATCTTCAGGTATTGGCCCCCAAAATACTTCTGTAGCTAGTAAGCAGTTACAGCAAAGTTTCAGGATACAAGGTTAATATGCAAAAGCCAATTAGTTTCCTAAGTACTACCAGTAAACAATCAGAATTTGAAATTTAAAACACAATACCATTTATATTACCACACACATACAAAAGGAAATACGTAGGTATCAATTTGTCTTCATCTATTTTATACTGCTGTAACAAAATACTACAGACTGCGTAATATATAATTTTATAAAATTTATAATTGCTCATTTATGCTGCCTCTTAATAAGGGAGAAGGTATCATGTGGCAGAAAGGCAAAAAGAAAGGGAGAGATGTGAGGGGAAAGAGAACAAAAAGAAGGCCAAACTCACCCTTCTGGAGTAAACCCACTCCCTTGGTGGCAACAGTGGTCCATTCATGACAGTGGAGTACTCATGACCTAATCACCTCTTGTTATGCCCCACCTCCCAACACTGTTGCACTGGGTATTAAATTCACATGATTTTGGGGTGACATATTCAAACCATATCACTTCTGGCCCCTCAGAATCTATGCTCATCTCACATGCAAAATATATTCATTCCATTTCAATAACACCAATGCCTTAACTTGTTCTAGCACCAACTCAAAATCCAAAGTCGAGAGATTCATCTAAATCAGATATGGATGAGACTCAAGGCATAATTCTTCCTAAGGCAAATTCCCTCTAGCTCAAGCCTATGAAATCAAAACAAGTTATCTACTTCCAAAATACAATGTTGGGACAGACATAAGGTAGACATTCCCATTCCAAAAGGGCGAAATAGGTAAGAAAAGAGGGGTGACTTGTCTCAATAAAGTTCAAAACCCAATAGGGCAAACAACATTAAATCTCAAAGCTGGAGAATAATCTCTTTTTTGACCCTATGTCCCGCCTTTTTAGTACACTGAGGTAGGAGTTAAGCCCCCAAGGCTTTAGGCAGCCCCACCTCAATTGCTTTGCTGGGCTTAGCCTGTATAGCAGCTCTCACAGATAAGGGTGTCATGACTACAGCTCTCTGGGTGGATGTTGCAGACTGGTAGGTCTGCAGTTCTGAGGTCTTGGGGATAGCCCCACTACTGTGGCTCCATCAGGCCTTGCCCTAGTGAGGACTCTCTGCAGTAGCCTCACTACCTCAGTTCCACTAAGCATTGCTTAGTGACTGCCCCTGAAGCAGGTTTCTGCCTGGGCTCCAGGCTGCCTACTACATTCTTTAATTAGTGGATGCTGCCACAACCCCATAGCTCATGAACTTGGCATGTCTGCAGAGCCAGCACCACATAAATGCCTCAAGGCTTACTGCTTGAGTCCTCAGGAACAGTGGCCCGAGCTGTACTTGAGGCTGCTTAAGCCACAGCTGTGGGAGACAAGGAGGACTGAGCTTCTTGAATGTGGAGAACAGAGTTATAAACACAGGAAACAGAGGCCCAAAGTGGCCCTCGTCAAGGAGCTTGTGGAGGGCATCCTAGACCTGTCCCCCAAAATCATTCTGCCGTCCTATAGCTCTGGGTCTATGATAAGAGAGAAAACCTCAAAGATCACAGAAATGCCTTCAGGATCATTTTCCATTTTCTTGATGAATAACACCTGCCTTTCTCCTAGCCATACTGATCTCCTTATCAAATGTGTACTTGGCCACACCCTTGGATTTCTCTCCTGAAAAGATCTTTTATTCTGTACCAGATGGTCAAGGCTGAGAATCCTTTAAATCCCTAAGTGTGTTTTCCTTTAAATCGTTTTATTTAAATCTAGTTTTGTCTTTAAATAATTTATTTCTTCTTGGATTTTACTGTATGAAGTTAAAAGAAGCCACATAACTCCTGCAATATTTTGCTTAGAAATTTCTTCTGCCAGATATCCTGGTTCATCACTGTTAAATTCTGTCTTCCGTAAAGCCTGGGTGAAGGATACAATTCAGCAAAGTTCTCTGCCACTTTATAACAAGGATGGCCTTTACTCCGGTTTCCAATAAGATGTTTCCCATCTCCATCTAAGACCTCATCAGAATGGCCTGTACTGCCCATATTTCTACCAGCATTCCTATCATAACCACTTAAGTAATCTATATGAAGTTTCAGACTTTCCCTGTAGTTCTCCTTCTTCTGAGTTGTCACCAGAATCATCCTTAATCCCCCATTACAGCAACACAAGCTTTTTCTAGCATTCATTTCAAAACTGTTTCAGCCTCTACTCATTACACAGTTCTCAATCATTTCCACATTGTCAGGTATTCGTTATAGTACCACTGAACTCCTCTGGTACCAGTTTTCTGTCTTAGTTTGTTTTGGACTACTATGACAAAATACCCCAGACTGGGTAATTTACAATAAATAAAAATTTATTTTCTCACAATTCTGGAGGCCGGGCAGTCCAAAATCAAGGGGCTGGCATCCAGCAAAGTCCTTATTGTGTTGTAACATGACAGAAGGCATCACCAGGTAGAAGGACACAGAGAGTGCAAGAGAGGAAGTGAAAAAGAGGCCAGGCTCGCCCTTTTATAACAAACCCACTTGCATGATAATGAACCCCCACTCACCCCAGTCATAGCAGCATTAGTCCATTGCTGAGCATGGAGTCCTCATGACCTAATCACGTCTCATTAGGCTTCAGTTCCCAACACTACTGCATTGGGGGATGTTTCCTACACAAAATTTTGGGGGATCCATTCAAACTACAGCAAAATCTAGCAATATATGTATGAGATCTATATGAGAAAAACTGCAAAATTCTGTTAAAAGGAATCAAATAATTAAATAATGGTGAGAAATTCAGTGTTTATGTATAGAAAGATTCAAAATTTTCAAGATTTCAGTTAACAACAGCTTGATCTATAGATTCATCACAATCCCAAAGTTCCAGCAAGTAATTTTATGGATATTGGCAAACTGATTCTAAAGTATATGTAGAGAGGTGAAAGACCCAGAATAGACGAAACTATATTGAAGGAAAGGGGTAAAATCTGAGGACCAATAACACCTGACCTCAAGAGTCAATATAAAGTTACAGTAATCAAAACAGTGTGATATTGGCAAAAGAAGAGACAAATAGATCAATGGAATAGAATAGAGAACCTAGAAGTCCACCCACACAAATATGGTCAACTGTTTTATGCAAAAGAGGAAAGGTAATACAAAGGGGAACACAGATAGTCTTTTCAATAAATGGTGCTGGAATAATTGCACATCCACATGCAAAAAAAAAAAAAAAAAATAGACACAAACCTTGTGTCCCTGACAAAAATTAACTAAAAATGGATCAAAGACCTAAATGTAAAACGCAAAACTATAAAGCTCCTAGAAAATGACACAGGAGAAAATCTAGATGAACTTGGATTTGGCAATGACTTTTGAAATAAGACACCAAAGGCATGATCCATGGAAAAAAGCATTAACAAGCTGTCCTCCGTTAAAATTTAAAAACTTCTCTCTGAAAGGTATTATCAAAAGAATGAAAAGACAAGCCATAGACTGGTAGAAAATATTGCAAAAGACATATATGATAAAAGACTACCATATATGATATTTTAATCTATATTTTTAACAATATAATTTTTATCTTTTTAAGACTAAAATAGGCAAAGAACTCTTAAAACTCAATGATAAAAAGCAAACAACCCAATTTAAAAATGGGCCAAAGACCTTAGCAGACATCTCACTGTAGAAAATAAACAGATGGCAAATAAGGATATGAAAATAGTCTCAACATCATATGTCATCAGGGAAATGCAAATTTTGCAATATTCATACAACCAAATTTTAGAGAAATTATACAGAATGGTGGGAAATAGAAAGGGAATATTTCTAAAAATGTTACTTCATACATTTCATACTAGAAATAGGAGATAATACTTACATGATAAACGAATAATGTCAATATGAGCATGATGTTTACAAAACAAAAGTAAATACTTAAAAGTAACAGTTATAAAAAATGAAAGTGGTTGCCTTTCAATAGGGTACTATGAAATGGAAAGGATTGTGGACAAGAAATGCTATTTTTGGCTATAACTTTATGCTAAATGTAATTATTAAAAATATATGTAGCGAATTGATTTTCTAAATAATAAATAATATAGAAAGCACATAAATAAATGTATGAAGTAATAAAATATTTTACTTTCATCCAGACAATAGGTTCAAATGATCTTTAGAAATCTCAAACATAAATTAAAAGAGAAAATACCAAAAAAGTAAATAAATTTAAAAAAAGAAAAAAAACAGAATTGACCCTCTAGAGAAACAAAAAATAAAATAAAAAAGAGAGAGAGAAATTAGAGTTCAGTGTTACCAGTTGGATTGTGCCCACTCCCCTAAACTCATGCTTATGGCCTAACCCCCAGTACCTCAGAATGTGACTTCATGTGGATATAGGATCATTTCAGATGTAACTACTTAATGAGGTCATTAAAGTGGGCTCTAGGCCAATACAACTGGGGTCCTTATTTTTTTAAAAAAGGAAATTTGGATACAGCTTGGCACCCGGCGAAGTTGCCATGTGAAATGAAAGCAGAGATTAGGGTGATGCTTCTACAAGCAACAGAATGCCAAATATTACCAGCACACCATCAGAGGCATGCAATGGATTCTTCTTCACAAAAAGCCCTTTGAAAGAACCTTACTTACACCGGGATCTTAGAATTTTGGCCTCTAGAACTGTGAGAAAATAAGTTTCTTCTTAAGCTCCCCTATTTGTGATACTCTGTTATGGCAGTCCTAGCAAACTAATATGGTTACTGTATTAGAAAGAGGAACTAAAGATGGTTCAGATGTCTGTTAAATCCAGCATAATTCTCTGCCAGTATTCTTGAAATTATGGAAGAAAAATCAACTAAAGATACCATCTCGTACATTATAAATATTTTGTATAAAAATATTTATGCAATTGTTAATTTCTCTTAAGAAATCAGTATTAGGAAAGAAAAGATTGTCTTTTTGGGGGCAATGGTATTCTTCATTCTTTTAGATAATGATAGCTGTGTTCCCATTGTGTCTCCATTATTACCGACAAGTCAGTTCTGAATTGAGTATCCAAGTGAGGCACTTACTCATGTCTTGGTTTCCTGGCTCACTAGCTATCGTCTCCATTTTTTTGGCTCTTATTTTTTACCCTTGTTTTAATGGTATATGTTTGCTTTATTATGACAAGACTCTTTTTTTGGCAGTAGTTAGGATATAAATAATTAGTAAATAAATGATCACTTCTGACACCATAGCTCTAATGGCCAACAAACTCAACTTACATCAATGCTTTTTAAAAACTTGTCTCTGCAGCTATGGTTACTAACTGTCCTGGTGTGCTGGGACTAAGGGACTTCCAAGGACAAGTGACTTTCATTGCAAAATGCATGACAGTCCTGGGCACAATGGCATAGTTACCTATCTGAATCACTTCTATGTCTAATAGTTCACAAGCATGTTTTCACTGTCACTGCTTTGGGCTCTAGTCCCTGTTTGTAATTATGATTACCCCCTATAAACCCATGCATAGTTGATTATTGAATCATCTCGCTTTGTATGATAAACAATTTTGCTTCAACCGATGAGGAGCAATAATGCAAATAACCAGGTTCTAAGTCTCAGAAAATCCTCCTTACCATTGTTTCACATGGAATCTCATAGTTGGTCTTGACTTCCTGTGAGAGAGGGAGGTTTATCGAGACCTTGAGCTATGTATATTAGATATCACCAGGAATTAGGGAACTGGATTGTGTTCTTGCTGGGGTGTGCAAGCCTGGCTGCCCTCACGGTTTAGTCTCTTGTTGGTTGCCTTTTTGAAAGCTTTTCTTTTTTCTCTTAGGCCCTGGGGATTTATCCAGTTTGCTTTGGTAACCAAACATTAAATGATCATGATTCTGAGAAAAATAACATAAAAAACATTCCTTTCTCATGATTTCCCCTGCAGGGCTCCCCATGGACCTGATTCTTCTGTTACCATTGGATAAAATAAATAGGAGATCTCCTACTTTTGTGGTTATTCCAGATAATAAAAAGTTATCCAAAGTCACTATAGTTTCCAAAGAATTCTCTGTTCAGAAATTAATATGTCTGACATTGTAATAAAAAATCCAAATTGTATTCAAAATTAAACTTCTTCCTTCCTGTAGGGAAAAGTTGTATGCTTCGTGTTTCACTTTGGTCCTTACTAACTAACCCCATCCGTGTCTCACAACTATTATCTGAGATCTCAGACCCCACTATGCTTGGAGTATAACAATGGAGAGGACATAAGGGAGCAGGAGAGATAATCTAGGTACTAACAGAGTTTGGTGGCTAATGAAATTGAGAGGTGTCTCAAGACACTTTTCTGGGGTTTTCAGAGTCCCAATTGCATTAAATATCTCATCTGTAGGTACATGATTTAGTTGGTGTCTCTTCCATACTTACCATATTTTAACACTCCCTCCCTCATGCCCTAAGAATAGGTGATGGTCAAGATTCAGCCATTACCCCCCTACCCACCGGTCTTCTTGGAAATCCTCGGAAGAAAACCCATGTTAACTCTCTCTCATGACAGCTCACATCTGCTACCAAGAACTATTACTTTAGATCCATGATATGTAGCAGTGCACTTTCCTTTCACATATTGCCTAATTTTTGTTTGACCACTTAGCAGGTAACTCTAGCCACAGGCTCTATTTTGAGATTTGTCAGGCCTGAGTCAGACACTAGCTGCTGTGTTTCCTAGGTTCCAAAGATACTTTGAAGCTTTTCTCAACAGGCTTGCAAAAAAAGAGAGATCACCCGCACCCCACCCAACCACCACCATGGAGTTGATGACACTCGTAGCACACCTTTTTCCAAAGAAGTTCCACTTGTAATCTCCAAATTCCCTGACCATTTCAACTCAACCCTTCCATATGTTCAATGTGAGTGTGTGGCTCCATGTCACAAACGATGACTTAAGACATTATCTATACAGGGTCTGCCTAGTCCATCAGAACCTCACTTTGGAGTGAGTAGTTGGCACCTATTGTGGCCGTAACTATCAGTGAAACTGATATAGTGCAATTTCCCATAACTGAACTTTTCTTCTTAGAATTTATCTTTCTTCATGACTTGCTGAATAATAAAATGCTTTGATGCATTTCCTTTAGCCGTTCTTTCCCCAGAAGACAACATTTGCCCATGTGCCATTGGTAGCTCCACGTTGGCATAGGTGATTGCAAGCTCTCTGACTGCAAAACTCTACTTTTATTCCATTTTATTCCATTTATAGCTGTGTATCACCTAACATGTTTAGAACTTCATCTAAATAGTTGATTTATTATCTCCACCCTGCAAGAATTTGATAATAATATTTCCTAAAAAATATTTACTTCTTAATTCTTAAGAAATATTATGACCAATTTCACAAAAATTGGTAAGATTGGAGAGACACTAATTTGCCCAAATAATAGGAAGGGAGTAAAAGCAAGTAATCTTATGTTTTCTTAAGTAAGGGTCTTATAAATTCAAGCATTAGCCACAATATTATGTTAAATGTTGCAGAATTGAAGTATAGCTTTAAGATTTAAAATGTGTGAAAAGTAAATATTTTGAGAGAAAAAATAAGCAGATTTAGAATAGCATGAACTTCACTTGATAAAAATTTAAATCATTCTCTTTGTAATATATGCAAGTCTTGAAAGGTAAAGACTCTTCAGTGTTATAATGAATATAAATCATTAGTAATGTAAATCACTAGGAATTTCTCTAATAAAATAATTTGATCTATATTATGATAGTCAGGAAAAACCTTCATAAATAGGATGAATCCACAGATGCATAATTACTTTAGCTGTGTCCTTGCTTTCTGTAAAATACAGTATGGGGGAGGAAAACAAGCAAACAAACCCACATTTCCAAATGGGCAAGTCAAAGCAAGTCAATCCCAAGTAAGCTGACTAACATTTATAAAGTAATTCTCATCCTTATAAATTGCCTTCTTGCAGGAAACAGACCTTATCCTGACTTTTAATATATCAATGCACCGATCTTGGTGGATGGAGAATGGACCAGGATGTACGGTGACGTCAGTGACACCCGCCCCAGACTGGGCCCCAGAAGACCATCGCTACATCACGGTCTCAGGGTGTTTGCTGGAGTACCAGTACATAGAAGTGGCTCATAGTTCCCTCCAGATTGTCCTCGCAGTAAGTGTTGACAGCCAACCGCTCCTTCTAGTGCCTCTGGGGTTGTTTTATTTCTGTGCAAACTGAGCGCACACAAATGGAATCTGTGGATAAAGGGTGGCCTTTTTGCTTTTTCCTCATTAATGCGACTTTTAACAGGAAATTGTCAGGTTAAACCAAAGCATCCCCTGGACTTAATGTGCTGATTTTCTTCAGCAATTAGTAAATACCCTTTGTTATCATCAGCATTTTACCTAGGAAATCCAATCAGTCAAGATATGATTACTTGACTTTTGGTAGACTTTTCCAGGGATTCTGAAGGGATGATCAGCGATTTTTTCATAACATTCTACAATACTCAAAATTATAAGATTTCAATAATTGTTTTCTCTTCTAGTGCTTCTTTTGGCTGTGCTGCTAGCCCTGGGATTTCTCTTTTCCATTTGCCCTATCTCCTTCTTCCTTCGTAGATTTCTCCCAGGCACCATCCATCACCTTTAATCTCCCACTTTTTTTCCAGAAAAAATTCACATTTTCTACAGGTTCTACTTCTAAGATATTCATGCCTCCATGTTTCATAGTACTGTGCCAATAAAAAACCATCCTTCTACCAGGAGGCAGTAGGACTTACAAATAACTTATGTGTACAACATATGCCTATTTTATATAAAATACATGATTTAACATTGTATTACTATGACAAAGAGATAAATTAAAACACCTCTTTCTCAAGAAGGCCAACTGCATAATATCATGAGATTTATAAACCTAGGGCAATTTTATGACACATGAATCCATTTATTCATTACAGATCTTAAATGTAGAACTGCATATATTTTTCTTAGATTCATGCGGATGTGCAATTGATGTGCATAGTATTAAAATTGTTAGCAACAAATGATGCAAGTAGAATCTGCTTTTTACCTCTTTAGTTAATTATTTTGGAAATGATATTGACTCACAGTTCTTGGATAACAATGAATAATAATTTCTGGGTAGAGTGGCATACAATTCAGAGAAACCAAATTCTTCTGGCATTAAAAAACTATGTGAGTGTGTGGGTGTTAGATGATATAACTAATATATCCTTGTTATATTTTTAATGGAGTGTGTGTGTGTGTGTGCGTTGTGATAGACTAAGGAAGCTAAGTATGCTATGTTAGTAAACACTTCCAAATTCTCTGTAAATAAAAGCCACAAAGATTTCTTCTTGTATGTCAGCAGGAGGCTCCATGGATCACTGTCACTAAGGAAACAAGGCTAGTTGAGTAGCCAGTATCTCCATCATCATGTGTTGCCGTGCCGTGCCAGAGAGCAATAATAGCTGCGGAGGGTCTACATAGGCAGACACATGCTTCTGCTTGGAAGGAGAGGCTCATTGTTCACAGTTCATTGTGCAGAATTGGTCACACAGTCCCACACAATCACAGAATGGACATGAAAGAGGAAGGGCTATTTATTTGGAAATCAGGATAAATGACGTCCAGAACATTGGAATTATGTTCTTTGCTAAAGCACTAAGTAATAACCCTTGAATATGTTCAATCATAGACACTCCTTCCAATTAACAAACTCTTCTGTGATAGTTTTAAATCTAAAAGTGCTTATTTTACTTATCCTGAAGTAGAAATAAGTTAGATTTGATAGGACGGAAGTAGCCATTTCATTCTTTAAAACCCATTTAAATCAAGTAACCATTATCACATGAGAAAAGTGAAATATATCTGTGATTTGGGGTCAGATAAAATATCTTTATATATGTGTTAAAAGGAGGTTTTAAACAAAATGTTCCTTCTGTAGAACTGCCTATCTTTACTGGACCCACAAAATTTGGGAAAACTTCCACCTATATTTTAAGGATGAAGTGAAGATACAGTTTATGTGCATGGATATTTATGTATGACTATTTAGAGAGTTATTTGAATTAGTTTGTGTGTGTGTATGTTTGTGTAAACAAGATTCACAGATTTATTAAATGCCACATAAAATGCTGACACATAGGTAATGTGCTAAAAAAAATACATTTGGACATGGGGGCATATGTTGAAGTTGACATACATACCCAAAGAAAAAATAATTTTCCTTACGTAAAAACCATCTGTAACAGCAAGGTGGCTAGAGTGCAAAGAAGATGGATGGGTTATCCCTAAGAACAGATGTGACTAATATTTCATGCTACTGGCTCTTGTTTCTCCTGTCTGCATTCCCCCCAGTGGAGTGAAGGAATAGTTTGAGTAAACCACCCTAGGATGTGACATCTCTACCTCTACCCTTTCCACCTGTTCTTCTTTCCAGGGGTGCACTACTTTTGCAGTGTTGACTGTGGAACACCAGAGTTAGCAACTGCACAGCTAAGCCATTACTTGGAGAAGTTTCAACACATTTTCTGCTTTTGAGCTTGCTATTGTCTAGCCAGCCTTGGGTTGAATGCATCTGCTATACAGAAAACTTAGCAAATTTGAACTTGAGTTTTATAACGCAAACGAAAAAGGGCTTATCTTTAACAACTTGCTCTGCAAACAACATTTCCTATCTTCATTCTGATCACTGATGTAATGATTAATTGATGAAATAGTGTCTTAAATCTCTGTCCCTCCCCTTTTCTGTTACCCAGATCATCTCCTTGACAATCAAATGTCCCATTAAATCAGTCTACTGTAAACTTCCTGAGTGCTTGTCTCCTTCTGGCATCTAGAGAAGCAAAGGTGTCAGGACCTCTGACCTTGAGGATGTCGCAGTCAAATATACAGCAAAGTTCTCCAGAGTACAAACCAGGTGCAAACAGGCACATTTGGGGGATATGGTAGACAAAGAATATGGCTTATGCAGTTTAAGGCACAATCTTGGCTTCTTAGCTCCATGCAGTTTTGTAAAGTCAGCTGAACTCTTTCTCTTCTCACTATTTTCATCCAAGTCTTTGAAACTGCCCTCTCTTCCAGGATATCTGACTTAGATCTGCTTTCATAAACTGCTGCTTTCTCAGCCACTGCTCTTGATTAACTCCAAATCTCTCCAGCTCTTTTTCTCCACCCTCAGTCAGCCTTTCTTTCACAGATTCCTGAACCCTGGCAAGCCTGTCACCCTGTTGTTCGGTTTTCTGCCAATCAACTCCTGGCTGATTTTGAAATTAGCATTCACAAAGCCCACATTTGCATCACACATACATAAGATATCTCCAATCTACAGCCAAAGGAAGACAAGTATAATATCCATATAATTGGGACGAGGGGCTATTAATCACACAGCTTCCAGCCATGCAGAAAAGACTGCCAGAACACCATAATGATGAGCCAGGTGTGATATTTTGAGCTTTCTCCTTCTCCAGCCATATTTTCTTCTAGTTAGTATCAGATAGCACATTCAAAAGGAATACAGGTGTGCACAGTTTTAATAAAACCAAAAATAAAAAAATCCACATTTTCAAAATAGATAAAATAAATGTATGTGGGGAGAGCCAAGGAAGAGATCAACTGCGGAGATATTATTGTTCACGTTACAAAAAAATTAATCGGATTCCTTCAGACAATGTGTGATTGGAACGGTGTGGATTATAAAATATGTTCACATGAATTAAATCTTTTGATTGTGTAACAGTCCTCTGAGGGCAGCAGAATAGGTTGAAAGCTCTTCCTAAGATATTTTAGCTAATAAATAGGGACAATGAACATGCTCTCATACCAAGGTTGGGAAATAGCCTTCAACCTGAATGCCAGCAGCAGCTGATGGGTAATGGATTCCCGAAGTCTAAAAAGTCAGGGTTCTTCAGCAGCAAAGGATGCCATGATTGATTAGCTATGTCTGCCACAGGTGAGGGGAATGAAGAGGGATGTGTCTCACATTTATTATGCACATATTAAACTTTACTTCCTGTGATTGCCTGGGCGCAGTGGCTCGCGCCTGTAATCCCAGCACTTTGGGAGGCCGAGACGGGCAGATCACGAGGTCAGGAAATCGAGACCATCCTGGCTAGCACGGTGAAACCCCGTCTCTACTAAAAATATAAAAACTTAGCCGGAACATGGTGGCGGGCGCCTGTAGTCCCAGCTGCTCAGGAGGCTAAGGCAGGAGAATGGCGTGAACCCAGGAGGCGGAGCTTGCAGTGAGCGGAGATCGGGCCACAGCACTCCAGCCTGGGCGACAGAGCGAGATTCTGTCTCAAAAACAAAAACCAAAAACCAAAAAACTTCCTGTGATAAAAACAATGAAAAGGGAGTGTGTTTTACAAACAAATGTGCAGAAAGAATAATTTTTTAAAAACAATTTAAGAGGAAACATGTATTACAATAGCTGACCTAGCGATGTATGTTCAAATATGTTAATATTCCAAAAATTCATCTGGGTGGGGGCCTTAATATCTCTTTATCACATCTAGAGAATCAGTATTTCTAAATTTAATATGAACTTCAAACAAATTGCTTGTTTTGGTGTTTCTTTATTTCCTCTACTTTATTTCCTTTACTTCTGACACACTTTAAATTCATGGCAAGTTGACTATGATTTTTTTCTTTAGGCAACTGGCAGAAGGTATTGGTAAAAAACATATATGTATATTTATTTTATACACACACACACACACACACACACATGCTGTTTTCCCACAGCCATTAGTGTTGGCTTAGTAACAGAGCAGGGAAGCCATGGATGACGTTAGAAAACGTTTTAATACCTGTTGCCTGGTTCATAGCTAAATATAGTTTAAAGCCAAGTTCTCCTTCAGTTATATCTATTTCCTATTCAGAAAACTCTCTACTTTGTAGAGTTTATGAAATGGTAAAACTTACTTTTCAACCGATTGAGGAAAAAAATGTAGATAAAATATATACATTGGGGTCAATAAAGTCACAGATGTGTTTAGTTATGTTGTTAATAATTTATGTTTGCCACTTGGCTGGCTCAGACTTACTGAGGGATACCATTAGTGAAGAAATTTTCCAAACTTTGAAACTCTTTATCCAAGTGGACTTGAGGTTGTGTTGGGAATGGCACATGGGTGTTTCTTCGGATATAGCAGATGTGTATGATGTATGCACGTGAGTGGCCTTATTGTGCATGTTGCTGTTTGATGCCTCTTTTAATCTGGAAACAGTCCCAAATATTTTATCATTAAGATTTGAATTCTGACTTCCATGTCACCTAGGATATTGGCCATTCACATTTTACATGTTAAATCTAAGTTGTGAACTTGTGTGGTTTAAAAGGGATGAATGGGAAATGGTATGAGCTGATACCTAGCTACTCTGCCATCAGAAGTGGTGTGGTTGCCATGGCCATGGGAATATCCTTTGTTACATTTATTTGAATTAAAAAATGCATACAGCCAACAGACACATGAAAAAATGCTCATCATCACTGGCCATCAGAGAAATGGAAATCAAAACCACAATGAGATACCATCTCACACCAGTTAGAATGGCAATCATTGAAAAGTCAGGAAACAACAGGTGCTGGAGAGGATGTGGAGAAATAGGAACACTTTTACACTGTTGGTGGGACTGTAAACTAGTTCAACCATTGTGGAAAACAGTATGACGATTCCTCGAGGATCTAGAACTAGAAATACCATATGACCCAGCCATCCCATTACTGGGTATATACCCAAAGGATTATAAATCATGCTGCTATAAAGACACATGCACATGTATGTTTATTGTGGCACTATTCACAATAGCAAAGACTTGGAATCAACCCAAATGTCCATCAGTGACAGACTGGATTAAGAAAATGTGGCACATATACACCATGGAATACTATGCAGCCATAAAAAAGGATGAGTTCACGTCCTTTGTAGGTACATGGATGCAGCTGGAAACCATCATTCTCAGCAAACTATCGCAAGAACAGAAAACCAAACACCGCATGTTCTCACTTATAGGTGGGAATTGAACAGTGAGATCACTTGGACTCTGGAAGGGGAACATCACACACCGGGGTCTATTATGGGGAGGGGGGAGGGGGGAGGGATGGCATTGGGAGTTATACCTGATGTAAATGACGAGTTGATGGGTGCTGATGAGTTGATGGGTGCAGCACACAAACATGGCACAGGTATACATATGTAACAAACCTGCACATTGTGCACATGTACCCTAGAACTTAAAGTATAATAATAATAATAATAAAAGAAACAAACAAATACAATATTCCTCAGAGAGGAATGGTTCTGAACAAATGAAAGGAGGAGTAAAAAAGAAACCCAATGAAGCTGATTTGGAGAGATGGAAAAGTATAGGGAAGAAAGGATTTTTTTTTCTTTTCTTTTCTTTTTTTTTTTTTTTTTTTTTTTTTTGAGACAGGGGCTTGCTCTGTTGCCCAGGCTGGAGTGCAGTTACATGATCTCAGCTCACTGTATCCTCCACCTTCTGGGCTCAAGTGATCCTTCCACCTCAGACTCCTGAGTAGCTGGGATTACAGGCGCAAGCCACTAGGCCTGACTAATTTTTGCAATTTTTATAGAGACAGGGTTTCGTCGTGTTGCCCAGGCTGGTATCAAACTCCTGAGCTCAAACCTACACCCACCTTGGCCTCTGAAAGTGCTGGGATTACAGGCATGAGCCACTGCTCCTGGTGGAGAATTTCTTTAAGTTTACATACACTGGAATGCACCCATTATAAATGTACTACCTGATGAGTTTTGACAATCGTACTTTTAAACAACATTATGGGAGGCCGTTGTTTTAGGCTGAGCTCCTGTGCTAGGCCCCAACAGACCAGACCAAACCAAAATAGAGTCACTTATACCACATAATCAAACTGAAACTTCAAGGAAGCAAGCAGATAGATCCCCAGACAGACCAGTTTTTTGAGAACAGGAGATTCCAGTCTACCTGAGTCAGCATAATGAGGAAGTTTCTCTGCTTTAACTTTTCAAAAAAAAAAAGTACCTGATATTAATCAGTGCTATTGTTCTGTTTCCTTGTTTTCATCTCACAAACCCCAGTGTTCTGCTTTAGCTCGGTGGGAGGTCTCATCATATTTTGTAGAACGGAGGCTGTCCCAATTCACAAGCCTTGAGCAAAGCTAAACAGATCTATAACCAAATTTGTGGTAATTTTGTCTGTTAACAGTATACAGCTATGTAACTACTACTGTGATTAAGATGAGCATTTCTGTCACTCCACAAAACTTACCTTCTGCCCAGTCTTCTTTCTGTTACTAAACATTAGATTTGTCTTTTCTCATTTCATATAAATAGAATCATACAGTATGTACTATTTTGTGGTTTCTTTTGCTCGTTGTAACATTTTTGAGATTCATCTAGGTATCAGTAATTTGGTTCTTTTTATTGCTGATGTGTTTATTGCGGAGATATATACAACTTGTTTATTCATCTACTGAAAAAAATTAAAAAAATAAAAAGAAATAAAAAATTAAAAATTAAAACAGACTTTTAAAGGAAAAATAGTTTGATTTGAATTGATTCACAGTAGAAAATGATTTCATCATTTAAAAGTTACAGATTTTGGCCAGGCGCGGTGACTCACGCCTGTAATCCCAGCACTTTGGGAGGCTGAGGCCAGCAGATCACTAGGTCAGGAGTTGGAGACCAGCCTAATCAACATGGTGAAACCCCATCTCTACTAAAAATACAACAAAAATTGCCAGGCATACAGGTGCACACCTGTAATGCCAGCTATTCAGGCTAAGGCAGGAGAATTGCTTGAAACTGGGAGGTGGAGGTTGCAGTGAGCCAACATCATGCCACTGCACTCTGGCCTGGGCTACAGAGTAAGACTCCGTCTCAAAAAAAAAAAAAAAAAAAAAAAGTTACACGTTTTGTCATTTTTCAGAAACTAAATTAACCAGATCTTCAGCTTCACAGTTTGACAAAAAAAAAAAAAAAATACCCAAAACACATGACTTCTTAAGCTGATAGAAAATATTATGTCAAAAAACATATATTTAAATTAAATAACATTTCAGTATTTCCCAAACTGTTATTGTATACATCAGTTTGAACTAGGTGACTATAGGAGAAAGAAGAAGGAATATAATTAATAGTTGTTTGTTATGTCTTGGTAGTATTTTCGGTATACTTCCCAGAAATTACTGTTGCAAATTGGGCAATTTTCAATTCTTTGCTTTCATTAAAACTGAAGGAAGACCTAATAGATTTGTCAGTTGGTAGACTATTTGAAATAAATTTTGTTATAGATAATTATGTAAATTGTGGCATGCAAAAAGTTGCTGGAGTTGAGTGGCATCATTATAATGAAAAGTCTGACTTCAATACTTCTCTATTTAGAGAAAAAGATTTTTCGGCCGGGCGCGGTGGCTCAAGCCTGTAATCCCAGCACTTTGGGAGGCCGAGACGGGCGGATCATGAGGTCAGGAGATCGAGACCATCCTGGCTAACACAGTGAAACCCCGTCTCTACTAAAATATAAAAAAAAAATTAGCCGGGGCGAGGTGGCGTGCGCCTGTACTCCCAGCTACTTGGGAGGCTGAGGCAGGAGAATGGCGTGAACCCGGGAGGCGGGGCTTGCAGTGAGCTGAGATCCGGCCATTGCACTCCAGCCTGGGCGACAGAGCGAGACTCCGTCTCAAAAAAAAAAAAAAAAAAAAAGAGAGAAAAAGATTTTTCAACACTTAAACCCTAAGGAGAAAAAACTAGAAATTGAATCATCCTTAATTCTGTCTAATTCTAGTGCTAATGTGCGGTGCCTCACGCCTATAATCCTAGCACTCTGGGAGGCGGAAGAAGGTGGATCACTTGAGGTCAGGAGTTTGAAACCAGACTGGCTAACATGCTGAAACCATGTCTCTACTAAAAATACAAAAATTAGCTGGACGTGATGGTAGACGCATGTAATCCCAGCTACTCGAGAGGCTGAGGTGGGAGAATTGCTTAAACCCGGGAGGCAGAGGTTGCAGTGATCTGAGATCATACCATTTCAATCCAGCCTGGGTGACAGAGCAAGACTGTGTCTAAAAAAAAAAGAAAAAGAAAAAAAGAAATTCATATCAAATAAAATTTTATTTTGTACCTAGTAGTTTTAATCAATATTTATAATAAACAATGTTATTTTGGTCAATTGTATAAAACAATTATTGTGTTGATAAACAAGAATACATTTTCAACACTTAATGCCTTATGGACATGGGAATAAATCAAATTTAAGTTTATACATATATAATTTAACATACATACAAATTTATACATATACATATATATTTTCTGCAAAGAAGTGTGATAGAATGATCAATACAAAAATTTCAAGTTAAAAAACATTAGCACAATATTCTATGGAAGCAGTGGAGTTCAAAAAGAGAAGGAATTACATAAAATGTATGATCTTTAAACAAGAATGTGTACATATATCTTAAATGAAAGAAGGTGAATTTCAAATCACAGTGATATTCAAATTTCATTGGATTTATTTAAAAGAATAATGTAGTAGTTCCCTTTAACATCTATTAGTATTGATAATGTGCCAAAATAAACAGACCTTTTGCAGCCAATTATTCTAGTCCATACTACCCAAAGAAATCTACAGATTCAATGCAATGTCTATTAAAAGTCTTAATATAATTTTTACAGAAATAAAAAAAAAAAACCTACAATTCATATGGAACCACAAAACACCATGAATAATCAAAACAATCTTGTGAAAGAACAAAGCTAGAAGTATCACACTTCCTGATTTCAAAATATTTAAAAAGCTGCAGTAATTGAAACAGTATGGCATTGGCATAAAGACAAACATATAGACCAAAGGAACAGAATAGAGTCCAGAAATAAATCCACATGTAATGGTCAGCTGATCTTCAACAAGGTTGTCATTTAAAGTAATGTTTAAAAACATCAAGCATCAATTCTAAATGTACATAGTTTTCAAGTGTTTAATTCTTTCCAAACATATGGGAGCAGAAGTGGGAAGTACTCTAAGTCAGCAGTTCTCTATACTGGCTGAGAATAGGAATTTCCTATTCGGTTGTTTAAAGGGTTACCATGATATGACCAACTCATGGAAGTTTTCTTTCCGTAGGCTTCAGGTAGAGACTACATGGTACACTTTTCAAATTTTTCATCAGAAATATTAGTGCCTTCCCTTTCTCTTCACTACTGATTCTTCTACATCCTAAATTGCTTAGAAACCCACCGTGTCTAGTCAGGAAAGATGATTCTCTAATACCAGAATGGTGTCACAGCTCTGATCGCTCCATTGACTCTTTATGGGCCCTGAGAGTCATTTCCTTTCTGGGACTGCGGGGTCAAGCCTTTCACATAACTAGTCTTTTATCAAATAATGAATCTGTGTATCTATACTGTGCGTACTGTACTTCTCAGTAAATCATGACTTGGTGTAGATCTGGAATTGAAAACTAAGTCTTCAGATTCTTCCTAGTCCAGTATCAAAGACTCTACAACAGTTTTCTTCTTAGGACAAAACTGTCTTGTGCCTGCAATAGAAAATAGACAGAATGACTAGCCCTGGGCTTCTTTCCCAGTTCCCATGGTGGTTCAACAGCTTTGTTACATGACCTCAGTTATTATGTCTACTACTCCAACTCTAGTTCTCCTGTGTACTTAGAAACACAAACCTGCCTGTCAAAAGATAGTAATCCAGTAAACAAAATAAATGTTTGTTTTTCAGTAACATTAAAATAGTTTATACAAATAGTCGCAAAAATATGAGAAGAAGAACCAAATACCAATGTAAATAGAGAGTTTTCCCTATGGCAATGTTACTGAAATAGGAGAATGAAGGTAGTAAGTAGAATAGGGAAAGGACATTTCTTGGCACAGTTCAGAGTTGCAAAGCATGTATAAATAAGCAAAGTCCTACAAACTAATTTCAGAACCTTGACTGGATCTATCCCTGAATAGTAAGAAATATTATTACTGAATAGTAAGAAGTAAGTTATTGTTACTTCTGAAATGGGCACAAGTTTAACTTTTCAATCTATTCTCTATTCCTCTAAATAATAATAAATTCATTTGAATATTATCCCCTTCTGAGTGTAACACCTTGATTTTAATGTCAATCAAGTTTTGGTTAAAATCAACACTAAATAATTATCATGTTTTAAATTTTATTTCACTTTATTACTGAAAAGTGCACTTGTAAATCGGTGAGTGGTTCTGTGAGCCCATGAATTAGCAAAGTGCAAGAATTTAAACAGCCTCTAAAGTCAGATTATGTCTAAGATATTTTTTGCTTTTAATATTCTCAGGTGTTCCCTATATGCAAATTTAGAAATATAAGGTAAAATATTTACAGTCTGGGAGTAACAATCCTTAAATCTTATACCCAGTTGTATAACAAACTGTTTTGTAATTATGAACTAAATGAGATAATGCTTAAGAAGTTGCCTTGAAAACAATAAAGGTAATGTTATTTATTTTCTCTTTAGCTCAGTTTCTTCCACTGCTCATTAAGAATACTATTACCTTTTCAGGCCAGCTCACAGTGATATACAAAAATGAACAAAATCCTACTAAATTTACTTACTCCCCAGATAAAACTGTGATTCTTAAAGCTAGTGTAATAACATTTAGTGTAGTTCACGACTACCCGACACAGGAGCAAATTTCATCCCATATCAGCCATTATTATCAGGACGCAATATATTTTTCTATGTGTACTCTTTGAAGCACTTGCTTAACTTCTAAGCATATCACCTTCTACGGAAATGTTTGGAAACATCAGGAAATAAAAATACCAACACATTTAAGATACTAGTAAGGATTATACATTGCAAAAAAAACCACCAATAATTGTGTTTTCTTAGTAATGTGAGATTTAAAAGTTGAAATTGTTTGCATAGAGTGTTGTGCAAAAACCATGTATGATCCCATTTTTATATTTGATTTTATAATCATAAAATTATTTCAGGAAGAAATACATGAAGTATATTAAATTATAAGTTATTTCAGAAATAAGTAAAGTATATGAAGATATATTAAAATACAGTATTTTTGGAAAACATTAAAAGTTGTTGGCCTTGAATAAAAGGTCACCATCCTTCTTCATAATACTGTATATAATATTATTATCTTTTAGGATGTTTTTCCAGTCATGATCAATTATTATGATACAAATTCCTCAAAAATATATCTTTGATGGCCATTTCCTCTTCATGAGAACTTCTAAACATGGTGATAGGACAATAATAGCAGGATGTGTTAGTGTTTTCAAATAAGAGCAAGGAATTCTCAAAGGAAGGATATAAAGATGACAACTGTAATTTGAGGGATAATTTATTGTTTAGTATGTTATACTTGAGGGAAAAAGAATTTAAAATATGGGCAAACACACTTAAGCTAAATAATTTTTATGCAGTAAAGAAAGAGCCATTGGTGACATTCCTTCTGTACCTTGTGCTTTTACCAATCTTATAAAAAGGCTTGAAAACTCTACTGTTCCCAACCCACACATTCTTCTATATAACAAGATACCTGATTCCTAGTTCTTATTATTCTCTTGCCTTTTCCTCTCCTCGTGGCATTGTGGCTGCTTCTGTCCTTACTGCCATTTGTTCCTCTCTGACATTTGTCCCGACTGCCATTCATTTTGTTAAACTTCTATCAAGCAGTGGCCCTGACGGTCAAGACCACAACTTTTTATATACATATCTTTACTACGTGTAATCTCCTAACTTAATTCATAATATTACACTTTATTATACTCAAGGAGGCAGTTATTTGTCATGTGATTATTTTGGTTAGTGCTAATTGCAAATATGGCTCTGGAGTCATGGACTAAAGTAGAGTGTCCTGTCTTCAAGAATATTTTGAGTTTCTTTATCTCCTCTTATATCCTAATATTTATGAGTTGTTCTATTCTCCTTTATTGATTTCCAATAGCTCTACCTCTTAAGTTTGATTAGCTTATCATCAACAACTTTATAAATAGAAACTATTCCTTTTTCCTCTCATGACCTAGTGTCTTCTAGCAATTCATCTTTACTTTCCCTACCCTTGTTCCATAACTTAATTGCTTTCTTCATCAGAGAAGGTTGTATTTTATTTTTTAATGTCTGAGTTTTTCAACTCATACACATTCTAATGTCATGCCATCTTCTTAACTTACTGCCATGTTTAGGTTGATTTAGTCCTACCATACCATATGTTAGCATAAAAACAATTTTTCCTGAGATTATACTGTGAGGTACAGAAAACTTCCAAGTCAGTGATTCAATAATTGTTCATGTATTTCTTTTCAGCTATGTCTTTTTTCTCAAACAGAAATGTCTGTGTTGCTTACAATTTAAAAATTAGAGGCAGGTTGTCAAAGGAAACTTGATAATAAAAATATAGTAAAGAAGTCACCAAAATAGATGACAAAATGTGTTTGGCCACATCTTTATTGTCCTTTAATTGTTACTCTGGGATCTGAATCGATATGACATAACCATGTGGTGCCCACATTTTCTTTGGTTCAAACTTGTGGTCTTGAAAGCTTAAAAGTTGCTGTGATCATTTATCTGGGCTAATTTGGAAGACTCACATTGCAGCAGTAGTATGAATTTTTCTTCTGGGCAATATATTGTGGCAATATGATAGGGTACACATGACAATTTATCACCAGGATAGTATATGGAGTAATGGATCATAGTTGCTGTCTTGGAATACAGGCAGAAACTTCATCAGGGTGTGAATTTAGGGTAACCAATGGCATTGTATTCTTCCATACTGTTCAACTGGTTGGAGTTAGAAACAGGTTTACATTCATGCAGTCACTCCACAATTCACTGAATGTCTCTGCCCTGCATTGGTATGAGGCACTGTACATACAGGGGTGAGTCAAAGTCTTTGCTGTCAGGCAACTTAAATTCTTGTGAGGAGAAGCAAATTAATATCTATAGCATGTTCAATAGGGTAGCCGCTCTGCTGATGAATAAAATAGGGATAAGGTAAAAAAGAGCCGTCAGAGAATAGCCAGGGAAGGCCATTCTGGATAGGTGACTTTAGAGCTAAGATCTGACTGCAGTGAGGACTGGCCCGTGTGGATATTTGGAAAAGGAGCATTATAGGTAGGAGAACATTCTGGGTAGGGACCTCTACTCAGGCGGGCATATCTGAGCTCTGACCAGGTATAACCTAGTCTGCAGTCAGTAAATACATGTTACTGTTCTTAAAAGGAAGCTAGCTTACATATATTTTTCTTCTTCCCTCTTTCTGACTTCTTAAATTCTCCTCTTTCATTACCCACATTCTTTCAGAATCTAATCATTCTCTCCACCCCCATTTCTCACATTTGAACTGGCATTACATTGATTTTTCAACTTTTTCTATCCACCTCACCATCTTCCATTTGTCTGTTTCCTTCTGCCTGACAGGCCTGACATTGAGCGTACTGCCCCCCGTCTCAAGTCTTCCCCTTTCTGTCCTCTTCTCCATCACTGTCAGGATAAATATCATCATCCCCATTTCTGAGGTTGGAAATATGCTGTCATCTTCACTCTGTTTTCTATCTCCTCCCGTTTAGGTTGGTGCAAAAGTATCGCAGTTTTGTCATTTGAAAGTAATAGCAAAAACCACGATTATTTTTGCACCAACCTCAAAGTAATCCAAATGCATTACTATGTAACTAAATTTTAGAGAAATGTTAGTTACTTGATTGCTAGAAGCCAATATTTTTCCAAATGTTTCTAGAAAATCACTGTTGTTACTCATCCATTCGATTATAAAACCTATTCTCCAGAATCTTGCTGATGTTAAGTAATATTTTTAAGGTAAACAATGCCTTGCCAAAGGTTGATTGGCATGACTCATTATCATCACTCTTCCCTCTGTACAGATTAGTTCATATAAATATTGGAATTTTCAAAAGTGTTTCTAAAAGATTCATTCCATGAGAAAAGTATAGAATAACATTAATAAAATATGATTTTGTATAGCATTATTTTAAACATAGTTTATAGAACATCATCACATACAAATTATTGTGATGTGTTCAACAACTCCATAAGTGAGATTAAATCTGAGTGCCATGAGAGTGTGTCTGGAAAATTTATTTGACTATTTAAGCTATAAATTAAAAATCACTGAAAGTGCTATTAAATATATCTGCCAGAACATTTACCTGAGATTAATCTTTGCTTTCTCTCTCTCTGTGTGTCTGTGTGTTTGTGTGTGTGTTGCATAATAGATTTTTTTCTTTTATAACCCATATGCTTACAGATGTTAATCTCCAGAGAAGAACAATAATTCTCTCAAGAAAGGCGGTTTGTTGCCTGGCTTTGTTTCACTGACACCCAGTTGGAAGCTCTGATGACAAATAGTCTGCCCATCAGCTTTGCTTCATGAATCCAAAGAAAATGGAACTTATCAGAAGCTGAGCCTCAAGCACTACCTGTGCCTGTTATTTGGGCCTTTTCACGCTAGGTTTGGCAGGGGTCTTAGTCTTTCATCATTTGTTTCACCAATAGAAAGAGAAGGGAGCTGTTGCACTTTTAGGTACCACTCTGCAGACTGCTATATTGCAAAATAAACAAACAATATATTTTTAGGGCACCACCTGCAGCAAGCAGCTGTACCAAACAGAGCAGAACCACAAAGGATGTGATTTGTTCCATTTAACATGAAGCCTTAAGGTTTGAGAAGAGAGGGAGGAGAAGGTTCTATGTATACAACCCACACATCACAATTTAAACTGAAGCTGATTTTCTTTCTTTGTTAGATTGGAATTGAGGTATCATTACATCTTTCCTCCTTTTGCACCCCACAACCTCTGGTTGAAAACAATTCTATTATTGAGGTTATAACGTTAACTGAGAAAATTATTTTTCTCTGCCAGTAAACTTCCTTTTCCATTCAAGGGCAATTTTCTCTCCTAGCAAACTATACTTAAATGCCAACATCTGCTGCATCTAAGCTGTATATAAAATGATGTCTGGCATTTACATGATGCCAATGACATGGTTAGAGAAACTCATACACTTGGCTTACACAGGAGTTTCTTCTCATCTATAGCTTTCATCTATTTCTGTCCTTCCTTAGGATCTGTCTGCCTCTCTAAATGTGGCACACAAGTTCAAAATACTCTGAAAGCTGAACTTTTAGCTCTTGTTCTGATCGACAATCTGCTTTTGCCTTAATCCATTTCTTTCCAGGCATAAAAGCTATATAGTGCCTTATGATAAAAATTTCACCATCCCTGCACTCTCTGAGTATATAGAAGCTGATGCAAGGCATATTTCAGGTACTTGGTTTTTTCTTGGATTTAAAAATCTCTTCATTCTCTTAATGGCTATTGATTCTGGCCTCACAAACTAAAGTCACCATTTCATTTTCAGTTCTAGGTGAGCTGGGATAAATATAATTAAATTATAGATGACTCTGGAGGCAATCCAGTTAGTTACAAATTGAGGTCATTCTAAGTACAGAATGGGGCAGTTAGCTTTAATATTAGATTGGCCACCAAGAACTATACAATATTTTGATTTTTTTTTCCTGTCAGTGAGCCCATTTTAGAAAAAAAAGAGAAAATAAACTGTTCGAAATATTTATAAAGTGAACTAGAATGCCATTCTTAAGTCTTCTACCACTTACTAGATTCTTAGTCTGGGGAGAAAATTACATTTCATAGTACTTTCAGATATTGCTCTAGGACTCCGAGAAGTGAGATGAAAGAATTGTAAGTCTGCAACGATGCCTCCAGATAACAGAGGAAATCAAATCTTGTGAGCCAGCAAGCTGAGTTGCCTCCACTGTCATCATCAAGGAGATGATTTGTAAGAATATTGGGCATGAAATAAATTCTTGCCAAAGTTGTCTACAGGAGTGTCCAATGTGGGAATGGTTGCCATCTCTTTCACCCTTCTAACATTAAAAGGAACTTACTGGAAAAAGTTCTCAAACTGAATTTTGCTAAATTGTGTCTGCTTCTGAATCTTTGTCCATCAGTCATGTCTCTATGACTATTGGACAGTGCTTTTAACTCTGTGTGGTCAAAACTTTGGAAGAAGTAAGGGGAATGTCTTTCATTCCAAAGAACAAAAGAGGACCTTTACTCAGAGCATCTTTATTTTACATAAAAAGAAAAGTCAGTTAGATTGATCATTCATGAGTATTTATAGCACACCAAATATTCTTCGGGGCTCTTGGAAAAAAGTAGTAAGCCTTTGACAATGAGGCTGTGTGGAATAAGGGAAAGGTGTAGATATAACTGATATTAAATAAAGTTAAAAAATGGCTTGACAAAGAAGAGGATTCAACATCTCAGATTATTGAAACTATATGTAAAAAATACAGAGACAAAGATTAGGCATCTTCTCTAAGCCTCAGTTTCCTCATCTGTAATAGGCATAACAATACTCTCTATCTCATCTGGTATTTTTGATTGTTGTAAAAAACACATGACCTGAAATCCACCCTTTCAACAAATTTTTAAGTGTCCAAGACACTGCTGCTGACTATATGCACATTGTTGTACAGCATATCTCTAGAACTTTGCATCTTGCATGGCTGAAAATACATACTAATTGAACAGCAACTCCTCATTTTCTCCCTTCCCCCAGCTTCTGGCACCCATCATCCTACTCTCTGCTTCTGTGAGTCTGACTACTTTAGATAACTCATGTAAGTGGAATCCTGTAGTGTCAGTCCTTCTGTGATGGGCTTGTTTCATTAAGCATCTAAGTTCATCTACTGTTGCATATAATAGGATGTTCTTCTTTTTAATGCTGAATAACATTCCATGATATGTATATACCACATTTTCTGTATCCATTCACCTGTCAGCAGATATTTAGGTTGATTTCATATCTTGCCTACTGTGAATAGTGTTGCAGTGAACATGGGAATGCAGATGTTCATTCAAGATGCAATTTTCGGTCCTTTTGCTAAATATCCAAAAGTGGAATTGTTGAATGATATGATTGTTTTACTTTTAATTTTTTGAGAACTGTATACTGTTATACCATTTTACATTTCAAGCATCAGTACACTAGGGTTCCAGTTTCTCCACATCATTGCCAGCACTTGTTATTTTCTGTTTGGTTGTTGTTGTTGTTGTTTAATAATGGCCATCCTAACAAGTATGAGGTGATATCTCATTGTGGTTTTTATTTGTATTTCCCTGATGATTAGTGATGTTGAACTTTTTTCATATACCTGTTGGCCATTTGAATGTCTTTTTTGAAGAAATATTTACTTAAGTTCTTTGCCCATTTTTTAATTGGTTTTTATTCCCACTATTATGTTATAGAGGTTTCTAATATATTTTAAATATAAACCTATTATCAGATATATGGTTTACTAATATTTTCCACTATTCCCTAGGTTGCCTTTTCACTCTGTTGATTATTTCCTTTGCTGTGCAGAACCTTTTATTTTAAAGTCTAATTTGTCTATTTTTTGTGGTTGCTTGTGCTTTTGATTTCATATCAAAGAAATCATTACCAAAACCAATGCTATGAAGTTTTCCACCTATGTATCTTCTAGGAGTTTTACAGCTTCTTAAGCCTTTATTCCATGTTGATTTGGTTTTCATATATGTTATATTACTTCAGTTTCTTTCTTTTGCATGTGGATATTTACTTTTCTTAACATCATTTGTTGCGGAGACTATCCTTTCACCATTGTGTAGTCTTGACAACCTTGTCAAAAATCATTTGAATGTATACGCATCAGTTTCTCTGGCTTATTTGAGGACTCTCTACTCTGTTTCATTAGTCTACATGTGTCTGTCTTTATGCCAGTACCATACTGTTTTGATTATTGTAGCTTTGTAATATGTTTTGAAGTCAGGATATGTGAGGCTTCTGCTTTGTTTTTCTTTCTCAAGATTGTCTTTGGTGGTTTCATATGATTATTAGAATATTTTTTCTATTTCTGTGAAAAAGAGCCATTGTGTTTTTGATAGGGATTTCATTGAATCTGTAAATTGTTTCTGGTAGTATTAACATTTTTAAGAATAGTAAGTTCTTTCAATTCATGAACATGAATGTCTTTCCATTTATTTGTATCTTCTTTAATTACTTAGTAATGTTTTATATTTTTCAGGGTACAAGTCTTTCATATCCTTTGTTAAGTTTATTCTTAAGTATTTTATTCTTTTAGATATGATTATAAGTGGGATATTCTTAATTTCTTTTTCAGATTATTTGCTGTTAATGTATAGAAATACAGCTGATTTTTGTATGTTGGTTTAATATCCTGCAATGTTTGTGAATTTGTTTCTAACAGGTTTTTTGTGAGACCTTTACTGTTTGATATGGGTTATACAGATTGTGTCATCTGAGAACAGAGATATTATTCTTTCTTCTTTTCTGATTTGGATGCCTTTTATTTCTTTCTCTTGCCTAATTTATCTTGGTGAGGACTTCCAGTACAATGTTGAATAAAAGTGGCAAGGTGGGCATACTTGCCTTGTTACTGATCTTCGGGAAAAAACTTTCCATTTTTCACCATTATGCATGAGGTTAGCTGTAAGTGAGCTTTTCACATATGGTTCTTGTTATACTGGCATAATTTTCCTTCTATTCATAGTTTGTTAAGTGTTTTTATCATGAAAAAGAGGTGAATTTTGTCAAATGCTTTTTTCTGCATCAATTGATCTGATCATGAGATTTTTAAATTCCTTCATTCTGTTAATGTGGTATGTTACATTAATTGATTTTTGTATGTTGAACCATCTTTACATCCCAGGGATAAATTCTAGTTGATTATAGCCTATGGTCTTGTTAAGGTGTTGTTAAGTTAATTTGCTAGTATTTGTTGAAGATGTTTACATCTATGTTCACCAGGTATATTGACTTATAGTTTTATGTCTTGTAGTGTTTTTTGTGGTTTTGATATCAGGACAATGTTGGCCATACAAAATGAGCTTGTAAGTGTTCTCTCTTCTTTATTTTCCTTTGAAAAAGTTTGAGAAGCATTGGCATGAATAGTTCCTTAAATGTTTGGTAGAGTTAATTAGTGAAACTGCTTGTTCTTGGACTTTTATTTGTTCGGAGGTTTTAAATTACTAATTCTTCTCCTTATGAGTTATTGTTCAGTTCAGATTTTCTATTTTTTGATGATTAAGTCTTGGTAGATTATATATTTTTAGGAATTTATTCATGTCTTCCAAGTTATCTAATTCGTTGCTGTATAATTATTCATGGTAGTCTTTTATAATCCTTCGTATTTCCATCACACTCATAATGTCTCCATTTTCATTTCTGATTTTATTTGAGTCTTCTATCTTTTTTCTTTTTTATCCTAAGTAAATATTTGTTAATATTGTTGATCTTTTCCAAAAACAATTCTTAGGTTTTTTTGTTTTTTTAAATATATTTTTTCCATTCTCTATCTCATTTAATGTTTGTATTTCCTTCCTTCTGCTCACTTTGGATTTATTTTTTCCTTCTTTTTCTGGTTCTTTGAGTTGTCGAGTTACATTGTTTGTTTGATATCTTTCTTCTTTTTCAAGTATGCATTTACCACTGTAAACTGCTTTCTTCATACTACTTAGCTGCATCTCATAGTGTTGATATATTTTGTTTTTATTTTTGTTTCTCAAAACATTTTCTAATTTCCCTTTTGATTTCTTCTTTGTCCTGTTGGTTGTTCAAGAATGTATTGCTTAATTCTCACTTATTTGTGAATTCTCCTGTTTCTTCTGCTATTGATTTCTAGCTTCATTCCATTGTGGCCAGAAAATATTTTTGGTATGATTTCAATCTTCTTAAATTTGTCATGACTTATTTTGTGACCTAACGTGATTCATTTGGAGAATGTTCTGTGTGTGCTTGAGAAGAATGTATGTTCTGTTGCTGTTGGACAGAATGTCCTGTATATGTCTTTTAGCTACATTTTGTCTATATTGTTGTTCTAGTCCTCTTTTTCTTATCAACTTTCTATCTGGGTGTTCTATCCATTATTGAATATGGGGTATTGAAATCTCCTACTGTCATTTAATTGCTGTTTATTTCTTCCTTCAGTTCATCAGTAACTGCTTCATATATTTGAGTGCTCTGATGTTGGATGCATAGATATTTATAATTGTTATATCTTCCTCATGAGTTCACCCTATTGTCACTATATAGTCCTTCTTTGTCTCTTGTGATTCTTTATTATTTATTTATTTTTAGAGACAGAGTCTCACTCTGTCACCCAACCTAGCATGCAGTGGCACAATCATAGCTTACTGCAGCCTCAAAATCTTGAGCTGAAAATATCTCCCACCTTAGTCTCCCAAAGTGCTGGGATTATGGGCATGAGCCACCACAACTAGCCTTCTTGTGACAATTTATTTAAAGTCTATTTTGTATTCTATAAGTATGGCCCACCCCTACTCTTTTTTGGTTAACATTTACATGGAGTATCTATTTCCATCCTTTCACATTTAGCCCATGTGAATATTTAAACCTAAAATAAGTCTCTTGTTATCTCAAGATCCAGCATTAAGTTGGATCTTGTGGGGTTTGTTGTTGTTGCTGTTGTTGTTGTTGTTGTTTTGGAGTAGGGGACAGTGTCTCGCTCTGTCATCCAGGCTGGAGTCCAGTGGCGTGATCTCGGCTTACTGCAACCTCTGCCTCCCAGGTTCAAGCGATTCTCCTGCCTCAGCCTCCCAAGTAGCTGGGATTGCAGGTACACGTGACCACACCCACCTTATTTTTGTCTTTTTAGTAGAGACGGGGTTTCACCATGTTGGCCAGGCTGGTCTCGCACTGCTGACCTCAAGTTATCCACCCTCCTCGGCCCTCCAAAGTGCTGGGATTACAGACGTGAGCCACCATAAACACAACAGATCTTGTGTTTTTATTCATTCTATCATTTCCCATCTTTTCAAAAAGGAGTTTAATCTATTTATATTTAAAGTAATTGCTGAAAGGGAAGGGCTTACTATTGCCATTTTGTTAATTGTTTTCTCTTGGTCTTGTAGGTTTTTCTCATCCTTTTTCTCTCTTACAGTCTATCTTTATGTTTCATTGACTTTTTTTCGGTGACATACTTTATTTCTCCTTTGTGTGTCTTCAATAGTATTTTCTGTATGGTTACTGTAAGATTTATTTAAAACATCATGTAAGTAAAACAATCTATTATAAACTAATCACAACTTCAATCAAATACAAAAACTACTTTTTTGTCACATACACATTATGTTACTGATGCCATAAATTACATCTTTTTATACTGTATATCTATTAATGTATTTTTATAGTAATAGTTATTTTTGTAATTTTGTATTTTACTTCTATGTCAGAATTAAAATTGATTAATGTACCACCATTACAGTTTTACAGTATTCTGTATTTATCTATGTACTTACATTTACCCATGATCTTTCTATTTTCGTATGCTTTTGTGTTGTTATCTAGGACTCTTTCATTTCTACTAGAAGGACTTCCTTTAACCTTTCTTTGTAAGGCAGGTCTAGTGGCAATAAACTCCTTCAGTTTTTCTTTACCCATGAATGTCTTCTTTTTCCTTCATTTTTTGAAAGACAATTTTGTCAGATTTAGTATTTTTCACTGGTAATTTATTTTGTTCTTTCAGCAGTTTGAATATATTATCCCACTACCTTCTGAGTTGCAAGATATTTTTTAGAAATCCACTTACAGTCTTATAGAGACTACCTTGTATGTGATGTCTTTTTTTTCTTGCTACTTTCAAAATTCTGTCTTCATTTGACTTTTAACAATTTAATTATCATGCGTCTCAATGTGGATTTACATTAATTGTAGTTGGAACTTCTTGAATCTAGGTGTCCATTTCCTTACCTAGATTTAGGGAGTGTGGGGGCATTATTTTTTCATATAAGCTTACTTGTCCTTTCTCTCTATATTCTACTCCTGAAACTCTCATAATGTGTACATTGGTTCACTTAATGATGTGCCATAAGTTCCTTAAACTTTCTTCAACTTTCTTCATTCTTTCTTTATTTTCCCCTCTTTCTGGGTAATTTCAAATAACCACTCTTTGAGTTTGCTGATTTTTCTCACACCTGATTAAGTCTGCTGTTGAAGCTCTCTAGTGAATTTTTCAATTCAGTTATTGTATGCTTCAGGTCTAAAATTCACTTGGTTCTTTTTAATAGTTTTCATCTCTTTGTTAATAATCTCATTTTGTTCACCCATTGTTCTCCTGAAATATTGAGCATCTTTATGACAGTTATTTTGAATTCTTTGTCAGAAATTTTATATACTCCCATAGTTTGGGGTTCATTTTTGGAAATTTTCTTTTACTCTTTGGATTGTGCCATGTATCCCTGTTTCTTTATGTGCCTTGTAACTTTTGCTTGGATTCACACATTTGTCAAAGTAGCCACTTCTTCCAAACTTTAAAAACTGACTTTGTACAGGGAAAGATCTTCATTAATCAACCCACCTATAGACTCTGACAACTTCTCAAGCCTTTTCTATGGATGAATCTTCCCTGGACTAGTGTGTATAAATTTCAAATCAGAGTGATTTACCAGTTTCATTTTTTTCCAGCAATTTGTGTTCTTTCACGCCTTTGGTACATGTCAGAAGTACTGAAGGTTCTCCAGAGTGATCACCAGATGCCTAGATCTGTTTTATTCTCTGTGGCCCACAGGCTTCTCGAGTATACTAAGTCTCATTAGGATTCCAAGACAGTCAAGAGAGAAGCCAGTCCCTTGGACAGCCCACTCCCAAAAAATAATCCTGAATATTGAAAACACATTTCAACTCTTTCCCTCCCCTGGAAGAAGCCATGTCTTGGGGTTTTTTCTTGCCTATTGTACCGTGAACCGGGGAGAAGGGTGGGACTATGATGCATAAGTGCGTGCTAGTCCTAAGCATCACTTTTGTTTCAGTGACACTCAAATTGGTGCCCTTTTCTGTCAGTACTTGCATTTAGACAAGACAGAAACCAGTGCCTTGGGAAGCCCCCCAAAAAGTATGAATGTTGGACATATTTCAGATTTCTTCTTCCCTACCTAGGAAGAAGCCAGGAGCTGGAGGTGTTTTCCCAATCATACTATACTGAGCCAAGTGGAAGGACTGTGATGAATGAGCGCAATCGATTTTTACTGGCTTTGATGCAACTAGTTTTGCAATCACCTGGGGTTTAGTAGTCTCTTAACTGGTTTGTGGATTACTCACAAAAAGAATGGATCCATGTATTAGTCATTTTCTCCACAGAGGAAGGAGGGCCTGAGAATTTTTATTCTACCATTCGATGATGTCTCTATCCCTAATTTATTGGATTTTGTGTGTGAGAATAAAATAAATAATGGTTTTTAAAATTCTCTATTTTTTTTCACAGAATAAGTCTTCAGTAAATATTATTTGTTTTGTTATAATTATTGTTAATAATGTGTGACAGGAACTAGGCAGAGTTATATGGAAAAAATAGAAGTAGTGAGCATTCAGGATTTTAACATGAGAGTTGGGCTATTCAAAGTTGTCAGTTGATAAATGAGTCTGAAATTTAGGCAAAATTTTTAAATGTAATATGAAAGATAACAGAAACCACTGTAAGCATCTAAATAGATAAGAAAGCAAGAGGTATTGTTGTTTATTTATTACGCTGAGCCACCAAAATTTTCTTATAATTCTCTTATGTGCTATATTTTCTATTAAGCAGTAATAACAAATTGCTGTTTCTACTATACTGAAAATTGCTTCATAATAATCTGGCTATAAAGTAACCTAAGGAAGAACCAAAACTTGATGGCTATTTAAATATGGGACCTTAAGAAAGAATAAATCAATAATAATGTTTAAAATTTAAGGAATGTGTTTCCCTTAAAGATTTACTGCAGACCTCCTCAAAGTGTTCCTTCATCTTTATAAAGGAGAAGCCAAGAGATGCTGTGGCAGTTCATGATGATTTGATGAGTCAAAGACAGAATCAGTATATATCTATGAGTGGAATTGACATCTCATTTTAGTGGCAAATAATTAGATTGCTTCTCATGAACTCATTCAAAGCTGGTTGAGAATCTTTTAACATAGAACACTCCCGTTTTAAAAATGTTTACCTCAGAATAAATTTTTTGCATCAGTCTTTACAGTCCACCTAGGAACTGGCATAAATGTCAGAGTTCCTACATACAGGAACCAAAGTTTTAGATTTTATGTCTTAGTGGTATTTGGCTATCAGGTGGCTCTCCCTGAATGAACATACAAATTAAAATATATTTATTAGTTCAAATACTATATGTATGCATATGAAAAATCATCTTTGCAAATAAGGGAATTACAAGACATCCCAGGATTTTTTCTGGCTTTTACTTCATACTCTCAATGGACAAAATAAAGTTTAAATAGAACAAATTACTTGACCGCTGCAGATAATAGTTGTGCTGAGACAGAATTGTAAGCAAATTTTAAAGTGACCGTCCTTTCCCTTAAAGGTGCGATGAGATACCTAACTTTAATTAAATAATATTAATAAAATAAATGAGAAAGAAAGGAACAAATAGGTATAATTAAAATATACTTTTACTTTGTACTTTTCTTAATATATAAATTAAAAAACAAGCCAAAATAAGCAACTAGATAGTAGCATATGATAAATGACTCTAGTTAATCCTCTTCTAAATATTACTTTCAAGATTCAAAAACTGAGAACAGTCCATAGAGATTATTTAGTATAAGTTCTTTGTTTTATAGATGAGAACACTGAGTCCTACAGCTGAATCCTTCCAGGGTTAGGAGTACCAGCACTTTGCAGATCTATATTCTTCCCACATCATTGTATTGACTCTAGTGTTCACATATGATTTTATTAGCATTCTAAGAAATATAACCTAGAGTTCTACTTACAGATTTAATTTCATGTCCATCTATAAAACATCAGGAATTTATTTTAACTTTTTTAAACATCTTTTTTCTATCCTTTCTACCTCCCGCTAAGAATATCATCTTCTTTGATATAAATCACACCATCTGTCTTCCACTTCTTTGGGGGTAAATGTTATTAAAACAAACAAACCCCTGATTGAATATAAATTATATGTTGTCCAAAATCTCTAAGTTCAGAGAATAATAGCTTGATATATTATCTTGGTGTATGGTTAATCTTGTTACTTAATTGCTATTTTCAGATAAATATCTTCGTAGCCTTTGACTTATGCTTGCTGCAGAATGATGTAATTTTTAGAGGGGTGATTATTTATTTTTATACCATTCTGGTTATTTTGCTTGTTGCCAAAGTATATGCATAGTATATATGCTCTGCTGCTATAGATAGGAATGAAGATTGGAGATTGAGACATATGGGGATAGAGAAAGTGAATGTTTGGAAAATCTAAAATTGGATATAATACAGGATCTTACTGGCTTCCATGTGAGAAAATCTTCTATGTTTCTGATAATTCTATCCTTCTAAGCACCCTCACCTATAAACAGGTGGGAAACCAGAAATAGAAATAAAAATGTAAGAGATCATTTAAATGCAGAACTGATACCTTGAGCACCAGTGAAGCAAACTTGCAGAGAAATCGTGAAAGAAAGGAATAGCGGGAGAAGAAAATATTATAGGAAACGCAAGAGATAGGTCAGAAAAATAGAAAGAGTAGAGCAAGTACTAGGGATAAAAATGCAATGTGCATATTTTTCAAAGAATCAGAGATTTGCTTCAAGTTCCAAAAAATTTCTGAACATATATAAATCCAAGCTTTTCATTTTCATAAGTAAAAAAATGTTTTGTTTTGTTTTTTTTTTACAAATAAAAATTATTAGTAACACAGTTAAATGAAACGGTGAACAGATTTAGGGGACAAATAAATGATCATGAAATAGCTGATCTTTAAACAGCCAGAGAGCTATGATCAGAGAACTACCAAATTTTAATGACTAGTACCCAGTACAGGAGGGAAGACCTTGTAGTCATAAGTTAGAAAACTTCAAACAGCCTATCTGAAAAAGATGCTGGCACTATATACTTGAAAATGGTCATTGTATTAATCTGTTAAAACATTCACATTCTATAGAAGGGTCACAATGTTTGAGTAGGAGCATAAGATTAAAAATACTTTATTAGCTTTTAGATTTTGTGATGTGAAGTACTGACAGTAGAGCCAGTGTTTTTGTAAGAACTCATAACCACAAGATATCATTATTTGAACTCAGTATTAAGTCTCAAAAAGAATTGTGTAAGTAAAATCGTATCTAGCATCAACTTCAATCCAGAGGGAAAATACTACCAATATTTGTGATAAAATACAAACAAAATGTGCTGGACTTGAGTAAATTTTTTCCACTTGATCTACATTTCAGGAAAGTATCAATTAATGTTCTGTAATATTAAGATTGATATATTGGAACTTAAAAAACTCATCAGAGAATTATAAACTATAAAACAATGCCTTTTTTATTTTATGAGTAGAGATTAATGGAATCTCTTCAATCACCCTATATATGGAAGGCCCAGCTAAAAAGATTACCTTTTTGCTTTACTCAAGTTCTGCACTTGACATATCAAACCACAGCTGATGAGGAAGTGGCTCCCACAGCTCTCCTGTCATGCTTCCGAAGTCGTGGGCAGTGATAAGTTTTGACTGTGCAGCCAGCACATGTCATGATAAATTTTCAACTCTCTAAATAAAGAAAATACACACTGTTCTTGGATCAAGATTAGGCTTGGTTTTCCACCCACCCTCGTACTCAAACACGTTTGTAACAAACATAAGTAAATACTTGACAGGTGAATATCACCGGTGCCGTTAACTGAAACAACATGAACCATGAGTAGAAAGTGTTAAGTCACTATTTCAATCACATCCCATTAGCAGAAAAAGGATCACAGATTCTCAACCCTTTAAATGTAACCATGCAGAACAGAAAACTCCGTTCTTGTGGGCAACAAGGTAAGTCTATGTGGTGCCATTAGGGTCTTTTTAAGGAGACTTTCTTTCTATTTCTATGTGTTGTCAATCGTCTGTGTTTATCTAAATGATCTCCTTGGCCAGATTTAAATTCCTACATTATTTCTCTGCTGCCCACATGTCAAAATCTCCTCCACTCAGAGAAGTTGCTTTTTCTGCACACAGTTTACTGGAATAAGGGAGTCTGATAATGCATCTACCAAGTAGAGTCCATGTGAAGGGCTCAGAGAAATAGAAACCCCATATAGAGGAGAACATTCCGCAAGGCTAAGCAGCACGTCACATGTTTTCATCAGCCTCCAGGGTGCATGCTTGACCAGTGTGCAAGCACCTTGTTTGATCCCCCCAACCCTGCTTTAGCACATGAAGAGCCAACAGCAACCTCTCTATTCACTCACTCAAGCATAAGCATTGGCTTCAAAAGCAGAGACAAAAGGGACAGCAACTAGGAAAAACATCACTATGCAGAGAGATTTGGGACTTGGCAGTAACGGTGAGCCCACATGGTTCTGGCTAGTGTGTACAGGATTCAGTATATTGTGGAAGGTTGAGGCTCCCTGCAAACCAATAAGTCTCCCTGGATTTCTAAAGGAGAACAGGTTCGTTTATATGTGACTCCTCATAAGAAACCGTTAAGTTTCAAAATAATAACAACACATCAAAACCAGTAAATTAGGGGTGAGCATTTACATCATTAAATTAATTCTTTCTTGAGGATTCAGCTAAAGATTTTTTTCTTAGTGATATAAAATGGAATTTGACATACAATAGTTTTAGGCATGTACCAATTCCATAAAATTGGTTACACCTGCAATCTGGTATCCTCAAAGGCAATAGGAAAATAAATACATGTCTGCTTGAAATTCTGTGTTTGCATGAATCTGTTGAAGATATTTTCCATTTTTTAAAAGACATAACAGCAGTTAACAGCCTAATGACTTGTAGTGGAGTTTAGTAAATAGGGAGTTGTGAAAGTGTAGTTCTTAGACCAGGAGCAACAGCAGCACCAAGGATATTGCTAAAAATACAAATTCTCAGGCTCTACCCCAGACTCCTAACAGAAACTGTGTGATGCAGTTCAGCAATATTTTTAAACAACTTCTCCAGACAATTCTGATACAAATTAAACTTTAATGTCCACTGACTTAGCAAAAGCAAAACATTAGTAAACAATTTCTACTACATATTATTCTAAAACATTTGCTGGGGTCGGGGGAGTGAATAGAGAGAAGTCTCATAAAACATATAAAAACCCATTAAAATCTGACAAATTTAACCATGGTAATGGGTTTCTTCTAGCCAAGAGGATGAAAGCATAAGTTCCTTAATCTGACGTAGAGTCTTTACACAATGTTTGCCATCTATCGCTGCAGCCTCATTCATTAGTTCAGCCATTCAGTCACTTAACTAGAATTCATTGAGTGCTTACTACATTTGAATGCCAAGTAAGTAAATAGAGAAATACCAATAAAAATAGCAAACCACCCTAACCCCCAAATACCTAACACTCAGCCCCAGGCATTCCATTCCCTGCCCTTTGGGAATTCTGAAATGTGAACATGCTTTTCCTGTTCTAAAATGCTATCCTAGTCCTCCTTCTTGTTTCCTTATCAGAAAGATTCTTATCTATCCTATAAGATCAGCTCTTATTGATAAAATCTTCCCTGAATTCCTGGGTAAAGTTAGTTACTTTATATATTGGGCTCTCACAGAAATATATTCATACTACTATTTTTGCACTTATGACATGGTATTGGAAGTCATTTGTTTATGTATTTTTATTATTATTATTATTATTATACTTTAAGTTCTAGGGTACATGTGCATAACCTGATGTAAATGACGAGTTGATGGGTGCAGCACGCCAACATGGCACAAGTATACATATGTAACAAACCTGCACGTTATGCACTTGTTTATATATTTTAAATCCACTTCTGAGGATCAGAAACTGACAAATTCAGTAAGTAGGAATTTGAGATATTTCTCATACGATACACAAGTGACTTGAAGTAAATGTGGAAGGTCACTATAGAAAACCGAGTCCTACATTAAAAAAAATTTCTACCTATTTTAATTTTTCGTGGAAAGGTGAACAATTCTACTTTAAACTAAAAAGGCATAGAATAACTACAATTAGTAGTGAAGGATGCATTTGATGCATTTGAAATGTAATTGCTTAAGGTATTGGTTTCTCAAAATTTGATCCATTTTTCACTGCTCAAGACTGACCACTAACAATTTGCCAATGATATTATATGTGAGATTATTTTCAAGAAGTTGTACAAAGAAAATCCTCCAACCTTGGTATTTTTATAAGAATAACAATAAAGAATTTTGAGACATCAATGTGATAGTTAATGAAAAAGTAATTATCTTTGTGTCTAGCACATGATAAAATGCACAATGAAAACAATTCCTATATTGGCTATATTATGAAATTCTATCCTACGAACCCTTCATCTAGATCCAATTCTGGTCAGAAAAGGCATGAGAGACATTCTAGTCCAATTTTCTCATTTTATGAATAAAGCAAATTAAGACTCAGAATGATAAAAATACCTTGACTACGAAAATTCAGTTCTGCTTTTACTAGGCTAGAAACTTCTTCACCATATCTTCATGTTTGTATGAGTTATCTATTGCTGCTGTATTGATTAAGAGTAACTTAGCAGCTTAAAACAACACACATTCATTATCTCACAGTTTCTATGGAAAAGAATTTCAAGCCCAGCTTAGCTGAATTCTGTGCTTCAGTGTTTCTCACAAGATGATAATCAAAGTTTTGGCCAGGGCTGTGTTCTCAGCTGAGGCTTGGCTGGGGAAGGATTAAATTCCAAGCTCTCTGAGATCCTTGGCTGAATTCAGTTCTGTGTGCCTGTAGGACTGAGGGCTCTGATTTCTGGTTGGCTGTCAACCAGTGGACTTTCTCAGCTCCTAGAGGCTACCCATAGTTCATTGTCTTGTAGACTTCCTAATATAGGCACTCCACAACATTGCAGCTCGTTTCTTGACATCTGCAAGCAAAGGAAAGACTCCTGAAAGGCAGGCCTTAAATACAACCTGTATTAGTCTGTTCTCTGACTGCTATAAGGAAAGACCTGAGGCTGGGTAATTTATAAAGAAAAAAGGTTTAACTGGCTCACGGTTCCACAGACTGTGCAGGAAGCATGATAGCTTCTGCTCAGCTTCTGGAAAGGCCTCAGGAAATTTATGATCATGGCAGAAGGCAAAAAGGGAGCAAACACCTCACATGACCAGAGCAGGCGGAAGGGGGAGGGGTGCTACACACCTTATACAACCAGATCTCATGAGAACTCTCACAAGGACAGCACTAGGGGGACAGCACTAAATCATTCATGAGAAACCGCCACCATGATCCAGTCGCCTCCTACCAGGCCTCACCTCCAACACTGAAAATTACAATTTGACATGATATTTGGGCAGGGACACAGATCAAAACCATATCATAATCTTATGCAGATAATCCTGTACATGCATCACATACATCTTATCCCCTTTCTGTATTCTGTTGGTTAGAACCAAGTCATAAGGCCATACCTGTGATGGTTGATACTGTCAACTTGACTGGATTGAAGGATACAAAGTATCGATCCTGGGTGTGTCTGTAAGGGTGTTGCCAAAGGAGATTAACATTTGAGTCAGCAGACTGGAAAAGGCAGACACACCCTTCATCTGATGGGCACCATCTAACAAGCTGCCAGCAAATAGAAAGCAGGCAGAAAAACCTGAAAAGGCAAGACTGGCCTAGCCTTCCAGCCTACATCTTTCTCCTATGCTGGATACTTCCTGCCCTTGAACATCAGACTCCAAGTTCTTCAGTTTTGAGACCTAAATTGGCTCTTCTTGCTCCTTGAGCATGCAGACAGCTTATTGTGGGACCTTGTGATCACGAAAGTTAATACTTAATAAGCTCATATATATATATGATATTTATATATATTCTGTTCTATTAGTTCCGTCCCTCTAGAGAACCCTAATACAATGCCCATACTTATAAAGTATGCAATACTAGAGAGAGGGATCATGGGGGCCCTCCTAGAGTCTGTCTGCCACAGGATCTGATAGAACTTCCATTTATTTAAACACCCTGCCCTTTATCACTGATTAATTCTTCTTCATTTTTTGCTTCCAGCAACCAGCTATTATGCTTTTGAAAAACAATTTACTAACCATCATTATTCATCACAGGTCAATTTTTTTCTACCCTGAGGATGAGTGTCATTTGGATATAAAACATTTCTAATCTCCCCAATTTAATGATGTCACTGAGTTTCTGTTAATTTATTTATTTTTTCTGCTGTTCTCCAAGCATTAACAAATATAACAGTATAACTAAGTGTTAATCCTTTACCACATTCAGTGCTTTACCTCATCAGATTTTATATTTGTATCCTCTATTCTGTCTTGAAATCTGAATGTATCTTTTTGAGCCATTCCTTTTTCTGGTTCTCCCAGGCCTGTTTTTTCTTATTAAATACTTTTTTAGAGCCATTTTAGGTTAATAGCAAAATTGAAAGAAAGGTACAGAGAGTTCCCAAGTGCCCCTGCCCCTCCACATGCACAGCCTCCCCGGTTATCAGCATCCTCCACCAGAGCGATACATTTGTTGCAATCTACACTGAGACATCATTATCACCCAGAGTCTGTAGTTTACATTGTGATTCACTGTTAGTGTTGTACATTCTTTTGGTTTATAATAATAACATGTATCTACCATTGTAGCATCATATATGGTATTTTCACTGACCTAAAAATTCACCATGATATGTCTGCCCAGCCCTCCCTCCCTGCTTTCTAGCCCCTAGCAGCTATTGATCCTTTTATTCTCTATATACTCACGTCTTTTCCAGAACGTCATATAGTTGAAATTATATGTTGTCTTTTCACATTGGCTTCTTTTACTCAGTAATGTACATGTAACTTCTCTCCATATCTTTTCATGTCTTGATAATTCAATTTCTTTGTATCATTGAGCAATAATCCATTATCTGGATGAACCACAGTTTATATATCCACTTAACTCCTAAAAGACAACTTGGTTGCTTCCAAATTTGGGCAATTATGAATAAAGTTGCTATAAAGGTCTATGCACAGATTGTTGTGTGGACTTAAGTTTTCAACTCGTTTGAGTAAATACCAAGGAGCACAATTGCTAGGTCATTTGGTAAGAGTATATTTAGTTTTCTAAGAAACTGCCAAACTGTCTTCCAAAATTGCTATACCATTTTGCATTTTCACTGGCAATAGATGATAGTTCCTCTTCCTCCACATCCTTGCCAGCATTTGATGCTGTCACTGTTTTGGATTTTGGGCATTGTAAAAAGTGTGTAGAGCTATCTTATTTTTGTTTTAATCTACATCTCCCTGATGACATATGATGTTGGACACTTTTTATATCTACTCATTTGATATCTGGATGTCTTCTTTGGTGAGGTGTCTGCTAAAATCTGTGGCCCATTTTTATTGAGTTTTAAGGGTTCCCTGTGTTTTTTGGATTGCAGTCCTTTGTCATATATGTCTTTGGCAAATGTTTTCTCCCCTACTGTTGCTTTTCTTTTCATTCTCTTGACAGTGTTTTTCACAGAGCAAAAAGTTTTAATTTTAATGAAAAGCATCTTGTTAATTCTTTCTTTCATAGATTGTGCAAAGACGGTGTCATGTCTAAAAAGTCATCACCAAACCAATGTCATCTAGATTTTCTCTTATGTCGCCTTCTAGAAGCTTTATAGTTTTGCATTTTTACATTTAAATCTTGATTTATTTTGAGTTAATTTTTGTGAAAAGTACAAGGTCTATGTTTAAATTCATTCTGGATTCATGTGGATGTTCAATTGTTCCAAATCCATTTGTGGAAAAGACTATTTTTCCTCTATTGCTTTGTCTTTGTTTCTGTAACAAACATTAGTTTGACTATATTATGTGGCTCTATTTCTGTACTCTCTATTCTGTTCCATTGATCAACTTATCTAATCTTTCACTAGTACCGCACTATCTTAATTAATGAGAGTAAGTTTTGAGGTTAGTCAGTGCTCCAACTTTGGTCTTTTCCTCCAATATTGTGTTGTCTATTCAGAGTCTTTGCCTCTCCATATAAAGATTTGAATCTGTTTATTGATATTCACAAAATAATGTGCTGGCATTTCTATTTGAATTGCATTGAATTCGTAGATCAAGTTCAGAAGAACAGATATCTTGAAATATTGAATAATCTTATCCATGAACATGGTATATGTCTCCATTTATTTAGTTCTTTGACATTTTAACAGAGTTTTGTAATTTTTCTCATATAGATCTTGTACATATTTTTGTAGCTTTATTCCTATGTATTTCATTTTTGTGTTGCCAGTGTGAATAGTATTGTGCTTTTAATTTCAAATTTTATTTGTTAATTGCTGGTATATGGGAAAACAATTGACTTTTGTTTATTAATCTTGTATCCTGCAACCTTGCTACAATTGCTATGAGTTCCCAAAGTTTTTTGCTGATTTCTTCAGATTTCTACATAGAGATTTCTACATAGATTTCTACATAGACTTCTACATAGAGAATCATATGGTTTGCAAAGACAGTTTTATTTCTTCCTTCTCAATCAGCATACCTTCAGTTTCCTTTTCTTGTCTCATTTCATTAACTATGACTTCCAATAAAATGTTGAAAAAAAGTGTTGAAAGGGGACATATTTATATTCCTGATTTTAGGAATTTTATAGTTTCTCACCATTAAATATGATGTAGATTTTTCTAGATATTCTTTATCAAGTTGAACAATTTATCTTACATTTCTAGTTTAATGTCTCAGGATTTTTTACTCATCGAAGAAATTGTTCTTTTCATGTCCTTTTTTGCTAAAGTTTGGCTCTTAGTACATATTCTTTCTCTACACTGTATCTCAGATGGAATCTTACTCCCTATTGCCACCACTGCTGTCTCATCACATCTCAACTGAATAGCATAGCAGCTTTCTCCTCAATTCTATTGAATATACTTCCTCCCTCTTCTGTTCTGTTATTCCACACATTAAAGTCACACTTTTCCTCCAAAAGCACTGTATTTATTTTGTCACATGGCTTTCTTTTGCCTGTCATATTAGAATTAAATATTTAGGATCTGTTATCCATTCTCTCCAATCCACCCTCCCAACTTTTCAGTGTGCCTGGAGTAAGTGTTTAAGATTTGTAGGAAGGAAGGAATGAAGAAGAAAGGACGGGGAAAAAAAGGATGCAAGGAAGGCAGGAGGTTAAAAGTTGTAACTTTTTATATTTCTGTTTTATCTCCACCTATGCTTTCCAAATTACGCTATAGAAAACACTGCTTTCATTCCAAGCATGTCATTACACTTGTTTTTACCTCCATTATTTTCCTGTGCCACATTTGAATTGTTCAGCAATCCTGGATCACTTCTGCAAAGAAAACTAAAAATTACCTCTCTATTCCCATTGACCAGATGGCAATCTCTGCTCTAATCACTATACTCCTGGAACACTTCAACCTAATTTCCATTTAACCCCAGCACTCTCAGTCTATGTCCTTTCTAATCAGCAGAAAATACTGCTGCCAAAACCAGCTTTATTGCCTGCCAGTCCTCAAACCCTGTGTTTGCTCCCTGTCACTACTGTACAAAATTCAAATTCTTCATAATTGATTTTTTGGCTCTTTGGATGAGTTCCTCTGTGGAGAGTTCAGGCAGACTAAGGTCCATTACCCCCTGTGTTGTCTCCACTTTTATTGTCAGGTTGAATAGCCACTAGTTCCCATTCTTCTGAATTATCCAAGTTTACTTTCATTTATAACTATTTAAAAGTCTACTCTGGCCAAATAAGAATGGAAAACGTCATATACCCAGCAATATCCTTAGGGAAAAAAATGACCTATTTGATTTTTCCAATCCATTCCAAGATTTCACCTTATTGGTAACAGGTGAGGCCCTCTATCACACCACCTCCTACTACAACATAGAATAAGCATAGCCAGGAAATTAATAAAGAAACAAACGCATGGTAATAAACTGAAATGTACTTTACAATATAGTTTTTTTTTTAAGATAGGTCTTAAGAAAATCACATCACTTCTTTCTAACTTCTCTTCTATGTCAGTACACTGTGATTGCTTCATAATCATCAAATTATAAAAGTGCATTAAGTTATATTTTGGTAAAGGGTAAAAATATGAAGTGTGATATTTGAATAAAACTGAATATTTAGCTATCTTTCTATTAAAAGTACCTAAAATCACTTCCATTATAAAATGTATTACTGCATGTATTAATATGTTTTACCTTTGTTTAAATACTGGTTTAACTCCTATTAGAACTCATAATCTATAATTCACAATGCATCAGCAAAGAAGTACTCCACTACTATTTTTTAAATAAATATTTTCATGAGGGCTAAAAGTAAGATGAAAGTAATAAACAAAAATAATTTTGCTGTTTTTCTCAGCAATTTCTCAAAAATTTTCTCATGCAATTTTTCATAAATTGGCATCAGAGTTTGTAGATGATACAAAAATCATTGAGACAAAGTATTCTCATAAAAACACTATTTCTCACCCACCCATTTTGTTATATAAAACTAAACAAAGTTCTGTAAGATAAATGAGCACAAAATAAATTGCCTTTAAATAAGGTAGTTATTTTTCTCACAGTCACTCAGAAGTTTTATTATTTTAATGAAGGTCATTATCACTTCACATATAAAAATTATGTAACATGAGGGCCGGGTACAGTGGCTCACACCTGTAATCGCAGCAATTTGGGAGGCTGAGGTGGGCGGATCACAAGGTCAGGAGATCCAAACCATCCTGGCTAACCCAGTGAAACCCCACCTCTACTAAAAATACAAAAAATTAGCCAGGTGTGGTTGTGGGCTCCTGTTGTCCCAGCAACTCGGGAGGCTGAGGCAGGAGAATCACTTGAACCTGGGAGGCGGAGGTTGCAGTGAGCTGAGATCGTGCCACTGCACACCCAGCCTAGGTGACAGAGCAAGTCTCCGTTTCAAAAAAAAATGTAACATGAAAAAGTCAGTTATGTGATGCCACCTCCAGTAGTATCACAAGACGAACTATGCATTTGACATAGGAAACATTTTTATGGTTTTAAATACCCAACTTATTGTTGGAGCATTTAGTATAATTTGAACGCATCACTGAGCATTACACACCATAATGCAGATGTTAAGGAAACCTGATCTAGCCAGTATTTACACTGAACTTCTATCTCAAATCACATTCTTTAAAATTATCCATTTGGAAGTGTGCTGAGTAAAAACAGGGTCATTTGTATAGAATTCTCCTGCCTTGGGGAGTACATTTATGAGCCACATGACATTTTGGTCAACCACAGACCACATATACAATGTTGGTCCCATAGATTATAACACTGTTTTTTTTTCCCTGAACTTTTTCTAGGTTTAGAAATGTTTAACTACACAAATACCATTGTGTTACAATTACCTACACCATTCAGTACAGTAACATTTTGCACAAGTTTGTAGTCTAGGAGTGATAGGCTATACCACATAGTTTAGGTGTGTGCTGGCCTATACCATCAAGGTTTGTGCAAGTACACTCTGTGATGTTCACACACTGACAAAATTACCTATGGACACATTTCTCAGAACCATCGTTAAATGATTTATGACTGTTTACTGTAGGTTAGAGAGAGGCATTTAGACCAAATATTCCACGGTGATGTGATAGATAGTGTTATCGATAAAGGCCCAGATAATAAGGTGACTTAAATAAGGAACACTTAACTCAACCTTGAAAGATGAGAGAAGGCAAGGTGAAGGTGAGGTACTTCTGTCTGAGCCTTGAAGGCTGAGAAGGAGTTATTCAGAGTAGTAGGTGAAGGGGAGAAGGGAAAGGGCAGGCATTTCCATCAAAGACAGTTTGACATTTGTGTGGCGGGAGCATAGGGAGTGTCATACCAGAGGAAGCCAAAGAGGTTCCAGATGCTGGATGTGGATGCACTAGCACATTGTACTTTATATCTCCAGTTAGTTAGACTCTTCCTGTCTTAGGACCCATGGAGAAAATGCACCTTATGAATCCAAGGGGACACAGTATACAATATAAAGTCCTCTAAATTGCATCTGTTTCAGTCCTGCCTACTTGCTTGGAAACTGTAAGAAAAATAAAGGTCCATTTTTAAAACAATTTGTAAAACACATTTTTTAAAAAGCTGTCGTTGCCATAAAAATCAGTAACCCAAGTCAATTACCTTAAATTTGCATCTTGTACACCCCCATTCCAAGTGTTTAAGGCATTTGTTTAAAAGCACGTTTGCATATATGAATATTTAACATAGAGTATTTAATTAAACAAGTCTGTGTGTGTGTGTGTGTATATATATATATATATATATGTACTGAGTATTATCTTCAGCAGGAAATAATGGAATGTTCTGCACCCTGGCATTCATGATTCTATTGTCCTGGCACATATGGTGAATAGGAATAGTACTTGAGGCTCACTCATGCAGTCGCTTTAATGAAACCATCACAATCAGGCACTCTGCAAAGCAGTATTCAGTTCTTCTGTTCATTAAATCCACCCCCCAACCCTTTCAACTTTGCATAAATTGCATAGGCAGTGTTATTTACCAACTGGAACCAGCAGCAGTAAATTAGCACCGGCTGATTATGAGACTTTTGCCCAGTGAACTTTATGTTCCCCCATTAAATCCATTTATTGTTGCCATTCCTGCTTTGGAATATGACTTCCCTAGAAAGCATTTCTTCATTCAGCCTCTGTGCTGGAAACAGACAACAGCTTGAATCCAGCAGCTGCTCTTGAACAAAGCAGGTAGAGAGGCAAGAAAAGCTGTTGAATCCATAACAATAAGCGCATCATGGCATAATTACAGTAAATCTCCAGAGTGACCTGCACACATTCAGTGCCATATGGTTATTTTTGGTGCTAGAAACATGTAGCTGGAAGCCATAGTTTAATCTAGTCACTTTCTGAAGCATTCCTGCTAGCATGAAATTGATTTTTTACCTAGAAAATTAACATGAATATTTATTGACAGAAGTGAAGACTATATTTGCACAGTCAGCTAAGAGTGCCAGTAAATTTAACAAAAATATTTCAGTTTTGTTTTACCTAAAAGTGCATGAATAGGTGACGGAAGGTTTTGTTTTCTTTTGTTATGGAATTATTGACTTTGTTTGTTTTGTTTTTCAAACTCTAGTAGTACCTTTATAATATGTAATATATGCCCTTAAACCATCTCTTCTTCCTCTTCCTCCTTTTTTTTTTTTTTTTAACTGGATAGTGTTTTTTTCAGTAGTGCATGGAAAAACTGTTCTTTGTTTCCTTTAATGTCTTCATTTGTCTTTAACTAGGTAAATAGGATTTACTGCTACTGTAGCCTACCCAGAAAAATAAAAGTAGAACCCCCAAACAGATTTACAATATGGATGATACCTTGTGGTCCATCAGGGATTAATAAACAACCTTCTCTGCCTCTGCTTCTGAAAATACTTTAGACTGCAGAAGATTTAGATACAAACATACATGTCAGAGAGATTGACCAGCTCAGAACACCAGCCATCTAAACTCATTTAAGGGTTTCTTAGGGCAAATCTAGTCCTACCAGGACAATAGAATGAATCTCAGACAAATATTTTAAAGATCTCATAACTCTCCTGCAAGAATTTTCCATGAACTCCACTTATTGATTTGATTCTGAGAGCTTTATGAAGGTTAAATATTGTTCTGTGCATTCACGTAATGCAATGGTCTCATATTGATAACAGTAGCCCGAGTAACCAAATTTTAAGCCATGTCTATTTTAAGCTGAGAGTTCTGGCAGATATGAAGATATCTGCTTTGTGACTTGAAAGGACATTTATTTTCAGAGGACCATGTTGCATTACAAATATTTCATTTTCATATTACCTTAAGTGAAAAAGGAAATGGAACGCAAACTCTGCTAAAGTGGGAGGGTTCGAAGAACACATAGGTTCATATAGGAAAGAAGGCTGCAGGAATGGAAAGATATGCTATCTTTTCTCACCCATCATAAGGGCCATGGCCCACACTCCTCTAAAGACTGGTTAACAAGAGAAATGCATAACAAATTTATTTAAGCAAAATTTTATGTAGCACAATGGCATTCAAAAATGAAGACCCAAAAATGCAGGGGAAAATGTTTTTATGCTTAGGTTCCTTGAAGAATGGACAGCCTGTAGACATGTGATTGGACATAATGGTGGGATCTAATGGCAATAGACTGGGAGGGGAAACCCATCTGTCTGCTCAGATTCTGCTTGGTCTCTCTGTGTAGCATTTCGTCCTCCCAGGTAGGAGGGAGGACCCCTGTGAGAGTCTTCTCAGGGAGAAGGCAAAGAGTGATCTTTCTAGATTGGATTTCTCGCTTTAGAGGAGAGGGGTTCTAGTTTTCACAACCCACCTTGGAGAAGATGAATTCTGGTTTGTTTGAATCATTTTCCATGAGAAAGTGAAGTGGGACACAGGAGGAAAGGAGAAGGTCAGAGAGAGTTTGCTTCTGAGGCTGCTTCTGAGGTCTTCTAATTTCCTTTCATTAAAAGTACTCAGCGTGCCTAAGTGCATTTTTGGGGGGCATCATTTTCCAAGCCCCAAAAGGGCCACATACAAACTAGTTTTGCTTCAGAGTTTTCTCCCTGCCACAAGCTACCTCCCATGCCCTGAGACTTACAGGATTGAAAACAGGCCTCCAGATTTGCTGTCTACCAGACAAAAAATGGATGTTGCTCTTATATGCCTGATATTATTGCTTCATAGCTGGCCTTTATTGCGCTATCATCATGGGAAAACATAAATCCCTCATAACTTAGCTCTCTGTGTCACCCTGACAAGTTAAATTGCTGAAACCTCGACCGTGTTTAAGTGTCTTCTAGAGAATCAAACCCAATTGACATGTTGTTTTCTGTGCTTGATTGCATAAATTTACAAAAAAGTAAAAGGATCTATTTTTTTTCTTGCAGGAAAATAAGTATAGGTCAAGAAGATTGAAATAACAGAATTTAGGGAACTTGTTCCGCAGTTGAAACAATTAGTGCTTATTTAGGCTCCTGTTATTTGTTTAACACTTGTATGAATAGGAGTTCCAAACAAGCTCACTTGGGATTTAATAAGTGCCTCAATAGCAAAGAAAACTAAAAGACGGATTTTTTTTTTTTCAATTGACTCCCTGCATGACCTTCAGTGAGTTATTTTCATGTAGCTTTTGTTACCTCCATTATAAAATAAAAATCATAATATTAATTGTTTTTCTCCGGGATTTTCTTTAAATCTTGAAAAACTTTTAAAAATTAAAGTGCAATATAATCATTAATGGTCTAAGAGTCAGAACACATAACCCGGGCATCTGCAGAATCCCTAGGTCTTAAAATAGCCGAAACAAATCAACCAAATTTTCAGAATGTAAAGGTAATGAATATGAGGACAATAGTGGTGGGGTGCGATGTGGGAATCAGAAGAAGAAGGAAAAAATGTCTTGTGTTGAAAAACACAATTAAATTAATTAGATGATGATGTTTCTGGCTTAATCCTGGGTTACTCAACAGATTTTTACTCTAGTGGCTCATTAACCGTGTAATACCTAACTTATATTCTAAGATTTTCATCATAATTTGTTTCTTCATATAAAACATCTATTATTTTCTCATATTGCAGTTATGAGTACATTCCTGTGTCTTTATCACACTAGAGCTCTCCTAAATGATAAACATTATGACAATTTAATATTTACTCTGTATAAGCTATGCTTTTATAAACTCCAGCAGAAACTGATGCAGAATTTCAGCCTGTAAAATAAGTGTAGGTTAATAGGCATTTGTTTTTTATTTGTAGCACTTCAGCTAACTTTTCCAGTCTATATTGTGTCTGCTTCACATGCTAAATTTTATTATTCCTATAAAGCAAACATTCAGTAATATTTCTACTGTGTACTAACAGGGATCAGCAAAAGATGTACGTCCTAGAATATTTTCCCACAGAAGAATCCAGAGTTTCACTTAGTCCTGCCATTAAAACTCCTGTATCTTACACACTGGTACCACATAGACTTGAAATTCATCTTGGCGGCTGGTCTGTCTAAATGAGTCAGCAAGGATGGTGTGTATCTTACATTCAGAAGTCTTGGTTCGATGGGGTTGTACAATCTCTGACTTCATGAAAAGTACACCTGTGACTGAACAGGTGATGAAACATGGAGCAAACACACAGAGACAGATGGATTCAGACTGGCATAATTGTAGTCTTACTTCATTATTATTTTCCCAGGCTCCAGGTGATTTCTATGTTTCTTTATAGCATCACTTGTCTCTGGAAGTCCCAGCGGACCTTGAAACAGAAGAGAAAGATGCAGCCTTTTTTTTTATCTAAGCCGGTTTGCAGTGTGGGCACTTCAGAGTGTTGTGCTATGAAAAAGCAATTAGCTTCTTGAGTCTGGGGTGCCATTTAAAATATCTAAGCTACTGTGCTTCATCATAAAATTGACCTTTTTAATTTTTTATGTTAGAAATCTCCACTAAAAGTGTTAGCATAAAAAAATGTACAGCTCCAGGGAAAATATGAAAGGCTTGGGAAGGAGTAGTGAAAGTCTGTGTTACCCTGAAGAACATTTGAAATCAGCTCCACTTGAATATAATAAATATCATGTCATGAAGTACCCTGTGCTTAATTTTTAAATAATTGGTATCATTAAGTAACATAACAATGACATAGCAACACCAGTTCTGCATAAGTAGGCAGGCAGTGTCTCTTAGATTTACAGCCAACTTACCATCTTGCAGGATAATTGCTTTGCTCTCTAGAAAAGAAGTCCTTTTCTCATTACCTTTGACTGTCATTCCTATGCCATAATCATCTTAATGTGATTGTAATTTATGTATTGTGTTTTTCAAAGCTATATCAGATTTGCCGTTTTAATTTCCCTGTCCAACTCCAAAGTTTCAGTGGGAAAAAATCAATGTCAATGTACGAAACGTAGGGGGAAGTTATTTAGGAAAAAGAGAATTTCCACAGAAGGTGGATCATTTATGCATCCATTTATAGATTCATTTATGCATCCCATAGTTTTATCACTGCCAGTAATAACACAGAATGTTTTCTAGAGGGGTGTAGAGGTTAGTGCAGGGTAAAGGTTGAGAGTTAAATTACTTGTGATCCAGGTCTAGCAATTCCACTTATTAACTGTAGGGCTTTGGGCAAATTATTTAACCTTTTGGGCCTTCACCTTCCCTATCTGTAAAATGAGATTGCAATCTAGTTAGTTGTAGTCGTGGATCCACCCCAAAGCTTAGTGGCTTAAAGCAATAATTTATTAACTACCTCTCAGAGTTCTGTAGGTTAACCAAGCTTGGCTATGTGGCTCTGGCTTGGGGAACTCAGTCACGTGATGTCTGGACCTGAGGGGAAGTCACGTGGACTGAGCATTCAAGGTGGCTCACGGTTGATGCTAGCCACTGCTGGAGCTTAGCTGGAATGTGAACCAGGGTGCCTCCTGATGGCCCTGCCATGTACTTCAGTTTCTCATAGCATGGCAGCTCAGTTTGGAGGGGGAGGGCAACCCAGGAAACTGTCTTCCTAGTGACCCAAGAGGAGGCTGCAAGGCCTTTATGAAACAGCCTTGTTATATGGTTTGGATCTCTGTCCCTGCCCAAATCTCATGTCAAATTGTAATCCCCAGTGTTGGAGGTGGGGCCTGGGGGGAGGTGATTGGATTATGGAGGCAGTTTCTCATAAATGGTTTAGCACCATTCCTTTGGTGCTGTTCTTATAATAGAGAGTTCTCATGAGATCTGTTTTTTAAAAGTGTGGAGCACTCTCTTGCTACTGCTCCTGCCATGTAAGACATGCCTGCTTTCCTTTGCCTTCCACCATGATTGTAAGTTTCCTGAGGTCTCCCCAGAAGCAGAGAAGATGCCAGCATCATGCTTCCTGTGCAGCCTGCAGAGTTGTGAGCCAATGAAACCTATTTTCTTTATAAATTACCTAGTTTCAGGTATTTCTTTATAGCAATGCAAAAATGGACTAATACACCTTGGAAGTCACAGATTCTTGTAATGTGAAATTAGACTCTACATTCTGATGGGAAGGGTGGCAAGATCACATTGAGAAGAGCATGTGGAATGGGGGAACAATTAAGTTTCCTTTTCTTTTTCTTTCTTTCGGTTAAGTAAGATTTAGAATCCAGCAGAATTCTCTGCTCAGAAAAAATACATAAAGAAGTGTGTATTTATAAAGATGATTCATCGATGTATTTTTAATTTCACATTTTGATGACTTCCAACACACCTCATTACTAATATTCAGAATAACCTGTTTTCACTCTTTAAGTGAGTGACTCTAATTATTGTTCTACACATGAACATTATGGGAATTAGATGAAAAATCAGGCAAAATCATAGAAGTCACAAGGGAAAATAACTCATGCATTAAATATTTTAATAGGATCTCACCAAGATGTGGGAAAGAACATTTAAAAATACACTTCCCTCTGAATTGATTAGTATTACTTCTGTTCACTCGGAATCTCATTAATGAAAACTCAAAGTGTTGAGTTACATCAGCAATTTTTGCCAAAAGCAAGAGGTTCATAACAACTGAGAAGTTTATTATAGTCACAGGTATAAGACTTTATGGCCAAAACACAGTTCAGTCCCTTGTAAATGTCAGATTACAAACCTCAGTTTGCAAATGGGTAACAGTATATACCAGCCTTCTTCAAAAATGAACTAATAATTTAGACCAAAGACAGGAAGTTGTGCCTCCAAAACAGTTACTAGCCAGCTCACTGACTGTAGCCTAGAGGCTAACTTATAAGCATTTAGAGCAAGAGGAACATAAAATTTCTGACATGAACCTAGAGAAAAATACACCTAAAAAAATTGAGTGCCCTAATACAGAAGCTCATTTTCCAACCTCAGATAATAGATTAGGGTGCTTTCCTTAAATTCCAATAAAAAGGAATATACTAGGCTCTTCATATAGAAATTATCTCTTTCCTGACACACACACACACACACATACACACACACTCATCATGAAAGAGACAATTTCTGTGTATGTGTGTATATAGAAAATGCATACACACACATAAATATTGTAACTAGAACCTTTTAAAATAATGCTCTAGAATTTTGAAACTTTGGAGACTATGTTCTGTAACACTTCCAAAACTAAGCTTATTATAAAATATTTTATTTATTCATAGACGGTGATCATCTAGAATTTTTGGCATAAAAATTCTAGTTGACAAAACTGAGGAGATACATACACACACACACTCGTCATGAAAGAGACAATTTCTATGTATGTGTGTATATAAAAAATACACACACACATAAATATTGTAATTAGAACATTTTAAAATAATGCTCTAGAATTTTGAAACTTTGGAGACTAAGTCCTCTTACACTTCCAAAACTAAGCTTATTATAAAATATTTTATTTATTCATAGACTGTGATCATCTAGAATTTTTGGCATAAAAATTCTTGTTGACAAATCTAAGGAGATACACACACACACACACACACACAGGATCACATACATATAAAAAACTGAGCTAAAACTTTGGAATTTTATTTCTTTTTTATAATGTTTTACCCTAACTTTTCTTTATTTGATAATTTCTGTTGTAATACTGTAAGAAAGGATGTTAAATTGTGTGATCTTACAAAGTCTTTCTTAGGGACAATTAATGGTGACTTTCTTTGTTTGAGATGCTCAACTTAAACATCTGTCCATATGAGTTTCACACATAATGTTGAAAAATACTCAGAAGAGTATTATGTATCTATTTTTTTTGATTTGTTCTCTGTCAACTAAAATGTTGATATAGCTTTATAAAAATTAAACAATACAAACTGGCACAATAAATAATAAACTGAAAAACAACTAATTAAAGGAAGCAGAGAAGTAAGTGATAAAATTAGTTAACTGGGATCTATTACCTGTAACACTGACATAATAATTGTTTCTCAGGAGAAAAAGAAGCATGACAATAGATATAAAGAAAATTTTATTTTTCTAATCAATAGGAGAGTACATACGTTTACATGCATTTCTCTTCTTTGTGTCATCACCAATGTTTGAGTCTTGTTATTTTTTACATTAAGAACCTAGAAATTTTTCAGAACTATTTTTGGTCAGAACCAGTTCTGCCTCGAGGATCAATCACTTCATTTTTTTATTTATCAAGATTATTGCATGGCCTACCAGAACATATTTTAATAAAGACATCACAAATTTTTAGGATATTCTGAGAGTGAGATTAGTCCTGTCCCTCCATCCCAGGTTGGGCTGGGCATTTGTGCTAACTTCTGGAACTACAGTGAGCCCACAAAGGACAACTATGGAGATTCAAAGACTTTGGACAAGGCTACAATTTGAACTATTGGTATATTCAAAACATTCCTCATGGGAGAATAGTTTGAAGTTGGGTTACATTGAACTGACAGATACAGCAATTTCAAATACTGCTATATATACATATTTGCCTATCAAATATGCATGATGAAAATGACAAAATATCAAAACCAGGCACGGGAAGCATTCCAACTCTATTAGAATCCTTTTTGAATATTTGATACTCATTTTTTTGTGTGGATAAATAGATCATATTTTGAATATCATCAAAATGCCAACCTTATAAATCATAAATATGAAACCTTATAAATCATAAATCCAAAACTTTTTGGAGTGTGATATATTTACAGTTAAATATAAGGACAAACAGCAAAAAGACATTTATGTTGACTTGAATGATTAGTAAGCATTGTGAATTGTCTCCATGAATTCCATATCTGGCTGAGATGAACCACCAGCAAATTCTTGCCAACACTGTTTTCATTTTCTTTCTTAATGGAGCTTTTTTAGATACATTACAGGGTTTAGGTAAAGTGTCAGAAGAAGGCAATTTGTAGCCAAGAAAGCGTAGAGGAGGGGGAGAAAAGAAATAGTCTCATGATGTTTGTTTCTCACTTCCATACTCATCACACTCCCCATTTCCCCACCTTGATGCTAGTATTGTTCTTTCTCCATTAAATGATCAATGCTTATTAGCCTTCTGAGAGTTACAAAATGTAAAATTTTGAAAGCTCAACTGCCAGCGCAAATGCCCTGACATCGGTCATTACAATTCCGTGTCCTAAAGGCAATCAGAGCCTCTCTAGTCATTAAAAATGCAAACGTAGCATTGAAACTACAGTGACATTATTTCAGTGCTATGTGGGTAATTTTCCAAATAGAATATATGCCTTAAATATATGGTTTCATAAAGTTAAATTTGGCTCACTGCTTTATTCACATGATAACATTTTTATTTGAAAACAAATTAAAAATAAGCTCCGTGGGCTTAAAAAGTCATCTTGAGCTCATGTGCTGGATAGAGTAAATGTTGCATGCAAAAAAGGGCATTACTACTTGTCTCCATCATTCTACTGGGTGTATTTAAATTCAGATTCAGCCAGTACTTTGTCACCAAAGTCATAAACCTTTTACAAATGTATTGTCACCAAAAGACAAAAGCTGCTATCTGGAACAAACCAATGATCCTTCAAGATTTCTTCTGACTGGGTTTACTGTGGGAATTTTCAAAAGTAGGTATAATATGTCCTGTAAAGTGGAAAAGACCAAAAGAATAAAACAAACAAAAAAAAGACCTACATGAGAAAATTTCTTCCAGACCTTAGATAATCAACATAAACTTTAAATCATGAGTACTGATTACCGCTTAGCATGTTTCCTTACTTGGCCAACTTTGGAAGCTGCCTATGATGTTTGTATAGAGCACAAAATTCTGATACTCAGTTTGGCTACTTAATTCACACATTTCTTGATTTTCATATAATGTTTCAATCATTACATTAATCCATGCATTCAACTGCACTTTTTAGTCTGTGGTACTATAGACAAGAAAAGAAGAGAAGGAAAAAAGGATACCCAGAAGATTGTACAGACTAAACACTGGAAGCTCTGATAAGTGTGTGGGAAACACTTATTAGTCCCTTGAGCATAAGCCTAGTCATAAAGGTTAATGCCTTTTGCTAAGAAGTAACGAAGTGACTCTGTGCTGACTATGACGTCTCTGTTAGGAAATAAACGATCTTCTCAGAATACAAGTGTGAGACATAATTGAGAATCTGCCAAGAAATATAAAATTTATCAACAGATAGGGATTTGTGCCAGTTTGTGTGTGAATCTGGAATATGCCAGTGGAGATCTGGAATATATGGTTAGTAAATTCAGTGTCACATAGGACCTAAAAAGGCTTTTTCATGTATGTCTGCCATCTGAAATGTATGTCTCTAGAAAAAAATTAAAAATAGAAATAAAGAACTAACTAAATTAATGGTACTGAAGAGCAGTATTTGTTTTCCAGAATCATGATTGCATGTATACAAAAATGGGAGTTCTGGAAAAACATTGGTTTAGATCATGAGAAAGTCCCAACGGCAATTCACAATGACAAAAGTACTATGTATAAGAAAAGGCTCACTAACACGTTGATTGAAAGAAAAAATGCACGGAGGTAAAACCAATTAGCAATGTGTCAGAGACTAAAGAATAAAAATTAATATATTCATTAAACATTTCTTAAAACAATACCATGTAACAGACACTCTGTTAAGAACTTCCTAGAAAAAAATTCAGAAAAGACTATAGAAAGAAGAAATAGAGAGAGAACATTGCTCACAAATGTTATAATTTCTATACTCAAATTCACAGCAACTAAATAAACAATGTAAGTTGAAATTTAAGTACAGGATTACAATTAAAATCCCACAGGTACTTATACCCGAGACAGACCAAAATGGCTCATAACTTCTGAATAGCAGTGGAAGATTAACTTGTTCCAAATAATAATAATAATAAAACATGTTGGAGAAGAGCATATGTCACAAATATATACCTATAAGGAAAAACCACAACCCTACTGGGAGAAAATAATAGACAATGTTTAACTGGAAACAAAAAGTGAGAGAGAGAGGAGTGAGAAAGAGACAGAAAGAGAGAGAGAGACGTGCGTATGGTACACCCTCCTGGTTGGATGTTCGGATTATCCTAACACCAATTAAAGGCAATGTACCTTAATTCTGAGAGACTTTCATTATCTGAAAAGCTACTATAATTTATATCCTGATAGAACCAGAGCATCTAATACACTCTCTACTTAACTTCCTGATTTTACCCTTCAGCAGGAAATGGAAACAACAGAGGGAGTGCTATCTGCGTTTAATTTTTACCACCCAAGAAAAACCAATTAACAGTAAAATGGAAAAATGGAAACTTCCTGTGAATATATTTAATACTTATAATGGCCATGGGAAGACATAATTTATTTAATTACAAATCTACCCTTTTTTCTTTAAAAAAAAAAAAAAAAAAAGTTTGTGCTAAAAGATAGAAGTCATCCAATGGCCAAAACTCTTAAAAGGAATATGGCTTGGAAAGAAACTAGATGCTCCTGAGAATAAGATCATGATCACACAAAGACAAATTTGATAAATAGTACTAGGAAGAAATAACTAAGTAGATAAATGAATCTGGATGCATAGAGTTTTCTATAAGCTCTTAATGAAAAGGAATACATATAAAAGATTGGGAGTCCTTTAGTTATTATTAAGCAGTGCAAGCTGAGGCCTATGAAAAATAAATAGAATAATAAAAATGACTTTTCAGTGTGTTCAGAACAAGATACAAATAAGAGAGGAATAATCTGCTGTTATATGGCTTATAAAATGATATGGTATGACAGAAAATGCAGAAATTCCCAGCTGCTTTCTTGTTTTTATCTGTCACAGACTGATGTAGGGATAGTGAACATTGATAAGAAAGACTTGAACCCTAAGTGGAGAAAAGAAGAGTCCCTGCCATGGATACAAGTCTCCTGTTTGAAAAAATTGCATCCCAGGGTATTTAAAAAGTTTGTGAATAAGATGGTTGAGATGTTATCAGTAGCATTTGGGGAATTATGAAGATGGAGTCATTGGAAGACTAGAAACAGGCAAATTAGGTCCTGATTTTCAAAATCTATAAAAACAAGCTTTCTGAAGGGAACAAGTTTTTTTATAGAGTCACAGTAAAATCATAAGACATACTATTAAACCCTGAATTTTGAGCACCTAGTGGAGATAACAGTCGCTAAGACTCAAAATAGTAAGGGTTAGAAAAGAGTTTATGGAAATAACTCAATTAAGCACATGTTATTTTAAAACAGACAGTCAAAGAAGTAGCATGAAGAGCTCTGAAGCAGCAGAGGAAAGCCTAGAGAGAATGTGGGCTTCAGCAAATTGAGGGACCTACAAATCCTCCACACATACTATTGGTGACCATTAAGTTTTTTGAGACATTGATGATGATGACAACAAAGATAAGGCTATGATGACTATGACAACCATGGTGATCATAATGATAATGATCGTAGGATCTCCAGAGCTTAAGTTCCTGAAAGCAAGAACCACATTTGATTTGTCCATTGGTTTGTTCCAGTATCTAGTACCTAGGAGGATATCCACTTGTTTTAATTGAATTGAATGATAGTTAATAATAACACTCAACAATTGTCTAAACATCTTGTAAGTCTTTACTTCACTTTATTATTACAACAAGCCTGTGAGATCTATGTAATATTATTATCTCTATTTTACAGATGAAGAAATGAGCCTTAGGCAGGTCCTTAGCCAAGATTACTCCTAATAAATGAGAAAGTTCTAGTTCAAATCCAAACCTTTCTGATTAAAGGGCTTTTAATTGCTGTTATTATATATTGAATTACAATAAGCATCCTGGCTGAAATATGATTCTATGTCAGCTGAGACAGTTTCTTGCTCAATGGAGGTCCTCAAAAAAAAAAAAAAAAAAAAAAAGATTGAATAGCCCAAAGTCCAGGCAGAGCTATCAGAAAATCTAGAAAACGTAGAGAACAAAATGAATAAACTGAGAAGTTCCAGAGAGGGCAGACTCAAAGAGCTGAATCCAGGAATAAAAGATGTGAAAGCAGGTAGAAAGTCTCAATATAAATAAGTGGTCACAGAGCAGCAAGGCACTTAGAACATGGATGCCACAACAACATGGCACCTGATCGTCATTTGACTCTAGCGCTTAATCTGGCATGTAATGACAGCCCAACTGAAAAACTAAAATAAATAAAACAGACTGAATGCATTAAAGGACATTTTCTTTATATATACGTGTTTTTATTTTAAGAAGCTCTATTTCTTAAGCAGAATAACATTGCATCTCACTATATAATAGAGATCAGGTTTTATGTTACATAGTGAAAAGAGGCTTAGGTCTTAAATTATAAAGCTTTTTATTCTCAGTTATATTCAAAATATTTATCTCTGCCTTATATACAGAAATAGTACAGATGAAAGGAGAGCAAAACTAATATGCTGAATGACAGAGTAAACATTTAAAATAATAATAATAGTGTACACTTATGGAATGTTGTATACATATAAAGCACCACAGAAAAACACGTTACGTAACTCATTAATCTTCACAGCAATCCTATGATACAAGTATTACTGTGCTTCCTGTTACACAGATGAAGAAATTGAGACTCAAAAAGATTAAATTCTTTGTACCTGGTCATAGCTATCAAGTAGAGGAGCAAATATTCAAATCCATAAAATATTTTTCTTAATCACCATAATAAATCAGCAATAAACTTGGTTCCTTCCTAAGAAAGCCTATAAGAATGGCCTGAATTACAGTACAGAGTAGGGTGGTATGATTTAACAGACATTGGAAGATAAAGCTTTAGAGATTTCTAGTTGACAGCAAGCCCACTATCAGTCAACACTGTGCTGAAACCTTCCAATAAAGACAACACAAGCTTAAAGTTGCATTAAAGGATCTAAGAATTCCAAATAATGGAGGGGGTAGAGCTGGGGTAGAACTTAAATTTCTGTACTTGTAGTATTGTGGTTTCGTTTTAGGAAATGAAAATGCACCCAAAAAATCGAGGTGGGAGAAAGGTTTTAGAGCCATTGTACATAAAAAATCATAGCTTTGAGAAAACTTAGGGTGTTAGGGAGGCTGTCTTCACATGTTAGAAAAGCAATCTTTTAGAAGAGAAATAAGTTTATTCTCTATAACTCTACAAGTAGGAGGGTAAAATAAAGAGGCAGAAATTCACTCTAAGAAATATTTTGAATTATCAGAACCATTCCAAAATACAATAGAAGTGATCACTCTGTCAATGCAAGCATTCAAGGAAATGTTGTCTGGCCACCTATCAGAGATGCTATGGGGTCAGGGGTGATTAAACGACCTTCAGTAGTTTTTATCTCCAAGAAGTTTATTTGCTCATCTAGCAACTTTAAAATCGGTTTGGACAAAGTCTAACTGTTCCTAGATCTGACTGCAGCATCCTTAAGACATTCTCCTGGATGTGTCCTTTCTGTCGGTGTAATTTCTACCCCTATGGGATGTATACCTGACCCTAACGCATTGTTTCCAGCCTTTTAAATATGTGCTTTGTGCACCCCTTATCTTGCTGTAGTGACTCTAACTTCCAGAGATTCAGATGTAATCTATATAAACATTGGAGCTGAGGGCTCTAAATTAAGCTAAAGCTTCCCAGTTCTCTTTAAAAACAGACGAGCATTATGAATACAGCCATAAGCACAGTCATGAGTTATTCAACCAGAGGTAGCTATTTGATTGATAAATCAATTTGCAAGAATATATGAAATGATTAATGAATCTGTCATATCAACTAGGATACTTGCTAATTATTTTCAAGGTTCCAATAAATGTGATGGCAATTAATTGCACCTGCTACAATCCACTTCATGCTTGGAGCTGACATGGAAGTTTAACTTTCATTTTTTGCTGGTGAAAAGCCTTTTGTCTATTCTTGGGCCTTCTCCACACCTGCCAGATATAGGAAAGCAATATTTGTGTGTGGCAGAATCCTACTTATTAAGGGCTATACATTTAAAGCCTTTGCAGCCTTCCCTACAAATGAAAGTAAGAGAAGTTTCGCCGGCCCTCTAAAGAAGAAAGTGGTGTACTTACAGATACAATTTTCATCTGAGCATAGTATATTGTGGTTCCCCGAGGCAGGCCTTGATATCACAAAAGCAATTTCTGACAGATTGGAAGGGCTATTCCCTTCTGGGTTTCTAGCATCTGACAGGAGATCAGAGTGTAGGTCCTCCTCTCAAGGGACTGGCAGCTCCATGAAGCAGATGGGACCTGACAGGCTATTTCCAAGAAACGGAGGCTCTGAAGCAAGAAGCAGGTATGCCTGACTGAGTAATGGGAGACTCCTCATTTAAACTGGGAGAGACAGAGCCCAGTGATGGCAGTAGGCATTTATTCATGTCAGAGGAGCCTTGCAGGCTGTCCCAGAAACCATGAGAATGATTCAGAGAGTGCTGAGCACCTGGGTCACAGAAATCATTACGGTTTAACCCTATAAATGCCACCCACTCCCTGAAAATACTGGGAAGAGGTAGATTTCATTCCATTACCCCTTGTGGCAATTCCTCTCTGGAGCCCTCTAGAATACAGACATTTTCTCCATTTTCTCTTCTAGCCAGATCACACTGGTTATCTTCCCTAACTTGTAGCTGCTAAGGATGAAAATCAGCTATGGAATCTCCCTTCATGCTCCACATCAAGGTGTGACAAAGCTTGAGGGATCTTGTGGCTTGCCATCCCAAACATGACGCTTGACCACATATTAGGAGAAAGGGTTGGCATGGGAGATTAAGGTGAAAGGCTGCTCCAGGACCTCATTGTTCACACTTCTTCTGATGTGGTATCTTCATGTCCCCTTCTCCTCTCCCCTCACTGTGGGGCTAGAACTAGACTTAGCCTTGAGCTCTGCTCTGTGAGTCACTCTTCCCTGATCACTCTGTAAGCAAATCTGGGAAGAATCCATGCCCCTTCTGAAACCAGGTTGGTTTGACACCATAGAACAGTCTCACCCAAAGCAGCCAGCAATATGGCCAGGTGGGAGTCACTGAGGTGGACGAGCTGGGAGAATCAAGGGCCACGATGTACATTGCTAGCAGCTGCAGAAGACCATGGACCATCCCATCAATTCCTGCTCCCTGTCACTGCCTCTGCCCAACTCCACAAAACTGCTACCTGGTTTCTACCTCTTCTTTTTCTTTAGCCTCCTTCACTCTTCCTCTTCCTCCTCCACATACCCAAACCAAAGGGAAAATATAACATCTAGATTCTGACTAAAGTGAATACTTTAGTGCCACTTTTTGACTAGAGTTAAGGAAATGTGGTTGTTGAAGGAGGCACAGGTGAAATCACTCCACTACACATTTTCACTCCAGAATAAGAGCAATGTCTAAAGGTAAAGCCCCATGTTTGGGGTGTTCTTTGGTACTTTCCTATCAGCTTGATAAAGCTTATTTTTGTTCCCTCTTTTCACAACAATAGGCTCTGAACCCAGAGATTTAAAGTCTATTGACAAGAAAAGTTATTTATTAAAAGACACACAGAGAAATTACACACAATGGTAAAATGATTTGGAGACCTGTATAATTAAGATCTCATTTTGCTTTGTGACCAGGGTTCAAGGTTCAGAACATAATTTTTAGATGATAGACGTTCCTCTCAGTTCTGTGCATGCCTACTGCACCCACCAACTATAGGAATTACAGGGTAGTTGCCACTTTAGCTTTTGGGGTTCCCAAACAAGTTTTTATCTGCCCGCTATGGGAACACCCATGGAATCTAAAGAGGCCTTTATAAATAAGCAAAGCAAGAGACATCTGTTTCCAAGATGTGGTATGGGGAGCACTAAAAACAGTCAGAGTCTGAGAATATCGGTTGAGATCACAGAGTGATGAGATGGACCTTTAGGAAACATGCCCTTGCCCAACATCAGCTAAACACAGCTGCACAACAATCAACATGAGCTTCATGACATCCCTTCTCCCAGAAGCCTACAGTGGCTCCTAATATCACTTAGTTAAAGGCGAATTCAGCACAACATATAATCTGGCCCCTTTTATCCCTCTAACCACTTTTTCTTGAACATGCCAAGAACACTCCAGTCTTAGGGCTTAGCACCTGCCCTTCCTGCTGACTAGAACCCTCTTCTCCTGATTAACCCCCACAGCTTTCTCTCTCACTTCTTGCTTTATTTTTCTCCATTGCACTTATGTCATCTAATATACTGTATAGTTTACTAATTTTTCTTGTTTATAATCATCTTCATACTATATAGTTTACTAATTTTTCTAGTCTATAGTCATCTTCCCTGCTAGGGGATAAACTCCATGAGGGCAGGAAAATTGTGTCTGTTTTGTTTTCTGCAGAATTCCAACACCTAGAACAATGTCTAGCATATGGTAGACTTTCAACAAATACTTGTTGAAAGAGTCAATGAATGAATAAATGCCATCACATATGTGTAGGTGTTTGTAAGCAAGTGTTCTTTTATAAAATTTTACTGCAGACAATATTCTAATTAAAAAGATGATCCAGAACTACAGTACACACAACTAGCTTTGAGCCCCACTTTGACACTTTCTCACTATTTGTATAAGTGAACCTCATGTTCAGTTAAAATGGGTTTTAAAAAAATTAGAGTTCTGAGAATAATGTTCTAAGATAAATTATGTAAAATTATTCTGTAAATTGTAGCACTATTAAATGTTAATTACTCTCCTCTTCATAGCTGTCACTTTATATATGTAACATTTTCCCACTGTCTAAGACAATTAGTGATACTCAATAAATATATATGAAATATCAAATAAATTACACAACAATTACTCCAGATAATTTAAAATTTCCCTTTGAAAGAACCCAGGTAGGTATCAATTGTTGAATCCCAGTGGCATTACTCAGTGTGATTACCGGTCATATTCATTTGTGTTGAGTTCAAATAACTTTCGGCATAACTAAAAAACAAAATTTGTCCCCAAATAATTAGTATCATTATTCCAGAAAAAGTTTTAAAACTTTTAAAAATGATTCCAGAATGACAATAACAGTAATTATAACAATAGTAAGCCTTAACATGAGTAGACATATTTTCAGAGTATGTAAAAACCATCCCTTTGTAACTATTTTGAAAGGAATAACACTAGTTCAGCCATTATACTAAAAAGCAAATCTCTGCATCTAAGATGACTGTAATTCCACCATTAAAGGCCTCCTTTAATGAATGAATTGTGTGTTCTGAAGATTCATAAGCTTGAGAGTTTAGCCCACTCTGGTTCTGCCCATTGGTGGGTCACTATGCCTATTCTCCTGGATATTTTCCATAAAACAAGAGAATGAAAGGGAGCAGAATAGTTGCTATTCTGGAGGAGGTGTTATCCCCAGGCATATTCACAAGAAAACCCTGAGTCAAATGATTTTATCTCTGAGGGCTCATCTAGTTAACAGAACAAAATGAAGAAAAAAGACGAGGTCACTGTGATGTAACGACAGAATCATTGCACATTGTCTTTTTTAACATCTTACCAAGATATAATTCACATACTATGAAATTCACCCAAATAAAGGTTGAATTCAATGATTTTTTAGTATAATCACAATTGTGCAACTATCACAACAATCTAAGTTTAGAACATTTTTATTTCTCTAAAGAGAAACCCTGTACCCATTCGCCATCTCTCCCCATCTCTCCCTTCTCCCATCCCCTGGCAACTACACATCTTTCTTTATATATAGATTTCCCTATTCTGTGCTTTTCATCTGAGTGCAATCACACAACATGTTGCCTTTTGTGATTGGCTTCTTTTATTTAGCATAATATTTTCAAAGTTCATTCATGTCATAGCATGCATCAGTATTTCATTCCTTTTTATTGCCAAACGAGTTCCATTGTATGAACGTGCCACATTTTGCTTATCTATTCACCAGTTGATGGTCACTTGGGTTACTCCCACTTTTTGTCTATTAGGAATAATGTGACTATGAATATTTGTGTACAACTTTTTGTTCATTGTCTTTTAATATTTCTAAGATTAATATTCCCCATAGAATTTCCTATGAAAAAAATTCACAATCTTTGCAACTACACAGTCTACACCACAGTCAAACTCCAAGCTCACCACAGTTACTGTGTGATTATGCATCTGCTTAACTTCTCTGAGCCTCTGTTTTCTCATTTGCAACATGTGCTGGCAGAAAGTTAAGTGCTTGAAAGTGACGCTTATGCAGAATACTAAAAAATCTTCTGAATCTTCTGTCCTGTGTCTATCTTCACAGCTACCTTAGAGATGGCAGGTTGGGAGTGCTTCCTTTCTAAGTCAATTTCAATATCTAAACAATCCAGGTAAAATTTGAGTAATAAAAAAATAATGAACTACAATTCATAATATTTGTTAACCGAGAAAAAATTCAATTTAACGTGTCATTTTTATCAAATGAAGGTGACTGACTAGTAAAGAAGACTTAATACTTACGAGTTTAAGTATAATTTTCATTGAGTTTTTCTGTCTGTTAATTTATTGATATAAAAGAAAAAAGGAAAAACGTTGGTATGAGTTATCATCTATCATTAGTCAAATAGACTGTTTTTTTCCGTAATATTCTTAGGATAAATTGCAAATTTCCATTTTGTGGTAAAAATCCATTTTTATGTAACAGTTCTGTCCCAACCTATTCCATAAAATTGAGATTTACTGTAGTCAAGTGCTGACACTGGTTCAAACTTTAATAGTAGAATATATAGAGAATGTTTCTCTTTTTTTTTTCTGACTATGGTACATTAAGTCTCTAGAGGGGGCAAATGTTTAGCAACATGTTACTTATCACTATGTGACTACATAGGACTCTAATTCAGAAATGTCTTTTGCAATCAGCAATGACTTCTTCCTGAATTGCTCCTACCAGGCAGTCATTAGCAAATTCTATACCTTTAGAAACATTCTGTAGACAAATATCAAATAGTTTTCTTTATTATGGTCTACTTTGCTAGCATAGAAACAGTCCCAAAGGAAGCAGTTTTTTTTTTTCTTTTGTTTTGTTTTGGTTTGTTTTACTTTGCCAAAGACATCTTTCTTTTATTCTCTCCTGCACCCTAAACAGCTTTCTTCTCCTAGAAAGTAAATACCATGGCTGACCTATATATGCCAGATATTTGTGTTCATTAAAATGATCCTGCTAATCAAAAAAAAAATTAGGAAAGTTTGTGTGCACAGGCATAGTATTAATGGTGTGACTTATTTCTGCTTGTTCGTATTGTAATGGAATTTTTCTCCTAGGGTTCATTCATCACTTTAAAAAATTAAGCCAATTTAGAAATATAATTTGAATGTATAATTGAATTTGTCAGTTGATTTTAGCCTTTACAAGTTAATCAAATAGCAGAGACTCAAGGAAGTTTCTCACACATGCTCCCTTTTTTGGGCAGCCAATCATCCCCCAAAGAGAATGTCAGATTCTTTCAGGACTTTTGCTGATTAGATCCTCATTCTTTCTTTAGAGGACTGAATCTTTTTTTTTTTTTCCTGGCAATCAAGATTCATGCTATCAGTCAAACTGAAAGGAGGAAAAATGGTATAATTTTAGCTAAAATATTAGAAATGACAAATAAGTGAAATATGTTAACTGGAGTGGAAAAGAAATGTGTAATTAAGCAGCACAAAGACCATATGTCAGACACTTCTATAGTCATAGATGGGAAGAGCGTGTAGACTTCTAGCAAAGACCCACATAGCTGTCAGGAAACTTCAGTCCTCTTTACGATTCACTAGACTCACTGGGGACACCTCACCTTTACCCGCAATTGACAAGTTTGTTGTTTTTCTTTTTGCTGAGTATTAGGATGGTCGATGAATTTTAACATGTGGTAAATTAAGTAGAATAAATTATAATTGGAAAAAGATATTTGCATGATTTAAATGATTTAAATACACACAGAAATAAGCTCATTTGGCACGTTGAAAATCTGAATTGCTACCTTTCAAATATTACTCAGTCCTGTTTCAAGCATGTTTTGAAATTTTTCATGGAAATACGTGTCATACTTAAAATGACATTTATTTCTCTATGTCCCAATGGTGCTGAAGCATAGAGCCCTATTTGGATATTCTCTATCTAAAATAGACTGGAGATTTAGATAGCCACATGGGGGTTGCAAACCTGCATTGTGGGACTGGGCAACACCTCAGTCCTAGTGACCACATCTCTGCAGGGTCCAGAGAAGCCCAGGAGCCAGGTGGTTCCATTTGGAGAAAAGAATGGGAGAATCTACAGGATTCAGTATGAGAATATTTCTAGTCTCTGAAGAGGACATAATTAAATCTAGGTCCCAGTATTAAAATCAGTCTTCCTTATCCTCAGCAGTATAGTGAGGTTGCCAAGATTATTATATTTTGAAATACTGGTGGCCATTTTAGTTATAGAATCAATGTGATAACCCATGTCATGAATAAGGGTGTGCTGTACAAAAACAATGATGTGAACCTCTTTTACATTTGGCATTTCTGAAAACTTCCAACAAAGCATTCAGTGTTTCAGGGCTAGCATAGTTCCAGCCAGATAAGAAGGACTTTTAACCATGATACCTACCCACTTTCACTGACACGGCTTAGAAATATGAAAAGTTACAGTCCGTCAGACATTTCAACAAATTCACTTTCTGATGCAGAGTGTACACTGAAGGACTCAAGATACTGAGAACCCACTGGGTGCCAAGTTTTACTTGTGAATTACAAACATATTTATTTTAATATAATATTTAAATGGCTTGCATTATCAACACTTCTGTCTCCATTGAGTTCTTTCCTTCAGTTTAGAGTCTTTTTCAAGTCATTCCAAGAAGTCTTTTTCTCTTTGTCAACCTTCAAACTGCCATGCTTCCCGGCTTCCTTTCACAGGCAATGTTTTTTGAGAACAGTGCAATGGCCTGTTCATCCATTAGTGCCTCAATGTACTGTCACCAATGGCCCCAGCAGCAGCTACTTTTTTTTAACTGTAGTAAAATATACATAGCATAAAATTTACCTTTTTATCTATTTTTAAGTGTACATCAGTAGTATTAAGTAGTATTAAGTACATTCACATTGTTACACAACCAACCTCTAGAACTCTTTTTGTCTGTAAAACTGAAATTCTATGTCCATAAACTAACAGCTCTTCATTATGACCTCTCCCCAGCCCCTGGCAGCCGCTGTTCTACTTTCTCCTCTATGATTTTGACTACTCAAGGTGCCTAATGTGAGTGGAATCAGACAGTACTTATCTTTTTGTGACTGTCTTACTTCACTTAGCCAAATGTTTTCAAGGTGTATCAATGTTGTAGCATGTGTCAGAATTTCCTTTCTTTTTAAGGCTAAATAATGTTCCATTGTATAACAGAAATTCTTTATCCATTCATCTGTTGATAGACACTTGAGTTGCTTTCACCTTTTGGCTATTGTGAATAATGCTTCTACGAACATGGGTTCAAAAATATCTCTTCAAGGCTCTACTTTCAGTTCTTCTGGATATATATCCAAAAGTAGAATTGCTAGATGATACAGCCTTTTATTTTTAATAGTTTAAGGCAGCAGTCCTCAAACTTTTTGGCAACAGGGACCAGTTTCATGGAAGACAATTTTTGCACAGACAGGACAGACATGGGGCAAGGGAAGGAATGGGGGGTAATAGTTTGGAGATGAAATTGTTCCACCTTGGATCGTCAGGCATTAGAGTCTCTTAAGGAGCATGCAACCTAGATCACGTGCATCGCAGTTCACAACAGGGTCCGTGTTCCTATGAGAACCTAATTCTGCCACTGATCCGACAGGAGGCAGAGCTCAGGTTGTAATGTAATGCTCCCTTGCCTGCTGCTTCCCTCCTGCTCTGAGGCACACTTCCTAACAGGCCGCAGACCGGTTCCCTGGGGAAGGGGGACCCCTGGTTTAAGGAAATGCTATACTGTTTTCTATAGCTACCACTCCATTTTACATTCCTGCAAACAGGGCACAAGGGTCTCAATTTCTCCACGTCTTTGTCAACACGTGACTTTCTGTTTTGTTGTTGTTATTGTTGTTGTTATAACCATCCTAAAAAATGTGAAGCAGCGGCTCATTTTTAGACCTACTATTTTAGAGTCTTTCAAGGTGTGGTTTGCAGATATGCCTTAGAATCACTTCAAAAACACATGAGGAACATCTAGATTCCTGAATCTAAAGCTCTAGAGATTGGGCCTCACAATGTGTTAGTGGATGCCTGAGATGGTGTTTTGCTATACAGCCTACCTTATTGGATGGATATGATGTGAAAGTACCTCAAGATAAGAAAGAAAATTTGCAGAGAATCATACAGATACCATATAGAATAGAATAGTTGACATCACAACTGTCATTTTTGCATCTGAATATATAAACTAAGATTATGTAGAAACAGCTAGCAACTTGTTACCTCTAGATGTATAATTTTGCAAATATAACTAAGTCCCAAGCCACACAGTGACAGTTCACATTATGGTGCTGAACGTTACCATTATCATCACTGAATTGTTGGGAAACGATAAGCACTTTCATTGTGTTCAATGGCAGGGGTGAATATCACATATATAATGATATCTGCCTCACTGCTGCACTGGCAAATATTTTTATTTTTATTCATTTCCCTTCTTTTGAACAGTAAAAGTTGACGTTGACATTTCAGTTATTTTATGATTATTTGAATCTTTTAGATTGGCTACTGTGCTAGGCACTGTTTATTTTCTGTGAGTAGATAGTGCCTTAGACCTTAGCTATTTGGGAAGGTTCCAGTTTATTATGAGAGAAGACCTTAGGGAACAAAATGAAATTGTGTCCAAAATGACAGTGGGTAGGAGCGTCAACTGAACAGGAATAAAATCAGTTTTTACTGTAAGTAAGAAACAAGTTAAAAGGTGCTTAATGTCAAGATTTGAATTAAGAAGCTTTAGCTTATGCCAAAGAATTTTTAAAATTTTAAACTACTTGTGCTGATTCTGCTTCAGCAAAACTAGATTTATAAAATCATGTATAAGCAGACCTTTTACTTCCAAAATGCTGGGCATCTCTCCAATCCTACTCTTTACATTTTGTGTTTCTATAGTTCTGTGCTGGTATTTTTATGCTTCTGAAACCCTGTCTGCTTTCAGCAATTAATAAAAATATTATGGGTTTTGATTTGCATCACTGCAGCATATGAACTAAATTACTTTGCATCTGCAGGTTTAAAGCAGAATAAAACTCTTTGTGATAAAGTTTCATAATGTCCAGATATAAGTCACTGAACTATGGAATCCAGTGAGCCAACACCAAGGCAGCAAGGAAGAGTGGCTGCCTTTTCTTCCAGTTTATATCATTCCAGCTAAACGGTCTGTTATTCTAGAGAGTTCTAAATTCTAAGCCCCTACGTTCCTTTTAAAATATAATGAGTAATTTCCTGACCAAAAGCAACCACTGAGACAAACCAAAGCACAGTACGAGATGGCACCCCAACTTGTCCATCATGGCTTTACAGTCAATGTATAAAAGTTTGCTCTCACAGGGTATTTAAAGAATAGCTATTTTAAGTTATTATATCTTCACTAGAATATATCTCTTATTCACCATTCAGTGCTTCCACCCAAGGGTAAAATTAAAGTGATTTCTCCCACTACGGATTATTCTGGGTGACCTGCGTGCCTTCATTGCTTCTTCCCTTTGTTCTAATTCAGTCCACTGTCGTGCAACTCACACAGGTAAGATACTCACCTACTTTTCACTATAGTGTAAAGGAGTACATAGGTAATCTCCTAGAATAAAGGATAGAATGAGTTTTAGTGATATAACAACTTCAACATTGTTTCAAAGATAGGGAATAGTTTATTAATAATATAAGAATTAAGGATGAGGATTATGTTTTATTAATAGGTACATCTCTTCAATCTTTAGCACAGTTTATTGCATGTAAAAAGACTCAAACTCTAAATGCATAAATGAATTAAGCCCAGTTTGCTGGATTAGTTCCATCCAGGTTTAAATATGTCCCTTTGGCCCATGAATATGTTCCCATACCTTGGCCTTAGTTTTCTTTTTCTTCTGGATAATTTACCCTAAATTCTTCTACCTCCAAGTTGAGTTGATCCCTTTTAATCACTATTTTATCCTCCTAAGGGCAAGAGATCTCATAAAGCTGCAATGATTCCATGTGTATCCTTTTCAACAGCTCAGCTAAGTTTACCTAGTGTCTGCTAGGGAAATCTGACTTGCCCCTTTCTTCCTTCCTCAGATTTTGACTTAGGCACCTTGCTGGTATCAGCATTTCTTTTCAAATGAACTATCATGTTAAGTAGCTGCTTTGAATTACCTCGAATGTCTTCTCACTTCCCGTGTCCTCTATCACATATATCCCACTCTTAAGTTACAATTTAGATACTAGAAAACTGGCTTTTCTTTTGGCCTTTTTTTTTGAAATGGGGTCTCATTTGTCACCTAGGCTGGAGTGCAGTGGCATGATCATAGCTCACTGCAGCATCAAACTCCTGGGTTCAAGCAATCCTTCCACCTTGGCCTCCCAAAGCACTGAGATTATAGATGTGAGCCATGGCACCCAGCCCCTTATACTATTTTTAAGTCCTTGAGTTATTTGGGTCTTATCATCCTGGAATATTCCTAAGCCCTGTTCTATCTTTACAACTGAAGATCTTTTAGAGAAAGAATCTTTAGTTTTATCCTGTCTTCCCCTAAATATCATATACCAAGTTGTTTTCCCCTTATTACCCAAACTTGGCCATTACATTTCCTTTAAAGCAAGAGTATTCCAAATAATACAATGGGGTAATATTCTGAAGGTGGGATCAGTTGTTTAAACTCCAGAACAATATTCCAAATAAAAATGAATGTGGAAGCTTCATGAAAATAGAGACTTAGTGTATACACTTTATCATAGCTATTGCTACTCATCTGCTCACTTTTCTTCTAAGGAGCTATCTTGAACTATTATTCTGTCTCCACATAACAATCTAAATATTAATAGGCACTGTCTATCAACTATTAGTAGTGTCTACATAACAGTATCTATAAAGTCCTTGTTAAATGTCCATATGAAAATGAACACATAGTAAGTGCTAAATTAATATTGGTTTTAGAATGAATATAATAAATGGATCTCAGGCAAGACTCTAAAAGCCTACTTTACTTAGCCTTCATGTAAATGGATTATCATTCTAATAGTGCAGTATCATATGACCTTACCTCCATTTATTAAAGCATTTCTCATGCCAATTCCATAGAACTTTAAAATAGAGATGAGAAAAAAATCATCTTTGCCTGCTATGACTTCATCAGAAAGAGGCTCCATCTTCTCCAGCCCTTCCTTTACCTTTTGAGTGGGAATAGCTACCTTCAATTCTAGTTTATTTCTGGGGATTGCAAATAAGAAGAGACCATTTGTACATATTAGGTGCCATAGAAAAGAGTAAAGAATAGAGATATGGGCTCTTACAGAAGCTGAAGAATAGGACTGGGTTTGGTGAAATCCCAGGGAAGTTAGCAAAGGCTAAGGCTAAGGCTAAGAGGGAAATAAGGACAGAAGATGGATCACAGTGATAGCAGGAAACATGGGATGATTCCATTAATAAATGGTCACTATATGCCAAGTACTGTGGTAAACATTAGCTCACTTAATCTTTACAAGAACCTAGGTAGGTTTATATCATTATTCCCCATTTTATAGAGAGTGAAATTCAATAATTTACTTTTTCTGTGGTTACACTCTTAAAGAAACAATAACTCAAATAAGTACAAATAGAACTGATGAAATCTGAATAAGATTGTATGGATGGTGATATCCCGGTTGTGATATTTTACAATTGTTTTGCAATGCTACTTTTGGGAGAAACTGGGTGGAGTATACCCTCAATTTTTAATAACTCTTTATATTGTGAGTATTAGTCCCCTGTCAGTCATAAATGTTGTAAACATTTTTACCCAATTTTCCTATTATATTTTCTCTTTGGCTATGGTGTTCTTTTTTTTCTTTTTTCTTTCTTTTTTTTTTTTTTTTTTGAGATGGAGTCTTGCTCTGTTGCCCAGGCTGGAGTGCTGTGGCACGATCTCCGCTCACTGCAACCTCCACCTCCCCGGTTCAAGCGATTCTCTTGCCTCAGCCTCCCGAGTAGCTGCGACTACAGCACCCGCCACCATGACCAGCTAATTTTTTGTATTTTTATTTTTTTGTAGAGACAGGGTTTCACCGTATTAGCCAGGATGGTCTTGATCTCCTGACCTCGTGATCTGCCTGCCACGGCCTCCCAAAGTTCTGGGATTACAGGTGTGAGCCACCGCACCCGGCTGGTTATGGTGTTCTTAATTTTGAGGAAAACTTTAATTTTGTTTAGCCGAAGTTATTAATCTGTTTTTACTATCACTTCTGGAATTTTGAGTCAGAGAAAGTTTTTCCCTACAACTGTGTTAAAGAACAAGTTACCATGTTTTCTTCTAGTACTGGTATGGTTTCATTTTTTTTTTTTTTTTTTGCATTTAGATACATAAATCCATTCTCAGGCTGTAATGCAAGTTTGGTCTCAGGAAAACTGCTGAGTGGTTTTAAGATGACATTTTTTTACTTATTAATCATGAAAGGTTTTCTGAAAGTCTGATCTACTCACATATTTACCCTGCATAAGTATCAGAAAACTGACAGTATTTGATTATTGCTCCTGAATCCTACAGGAAGAATGCAATCAGGAACAAACTGCCAATGAGTAAAAGTGTCATGAGTTCCCTCATCTCAGGGGATCATTGTCAGAATTATCCACGTTAGAATGTGGCTTTAAATGTGTATATATTTCTGATAAAAAGAGTTTATAAACTGGCTTAATTTTTTGAAATGCTGAGGAATTTCTTCATTCGAAACATGGATTGTAGTGGTTCTTGACTTCTTAGAGTGCTTGGTTTGGGAATATGGAGAAGACAATAGACAGGCAAGTAGATCACAATGTCAAGATCCTTGTGTTACGATTCCCAGTAGTTATTTAATTCATCTTGGAGGAGAAAGCATTTTACTAGCTAGTTCTCACCCTAGCTACTGACTTTCACTCTACATAAATTGCTGCCTTACATATTACATTTATTTTTCAAACTATTATTTCACTTTATGAACCATGACTTCCAGATGTTGAAAAATAACACTTAGGGTTAGGGCAATAGTTGCAGGCAATCCACACATCATTAACAAAGTTCCATGATTGAAACCATGCCTCCCCAGAAAGAAGAGCTATGTAATAAGGTAGAGATAATGCACTGAGCTGAAGTGAAAGTGAAACACTCTCAATAATAATATAATAATATAATAATGATATATAGTATTATAATATTTATAATAACATAATATTATAAATTAAATAATTTATAATGACATAATAAATTAAAATAAATAAATAATATAATAAATATAATATAATAAATTAAAATAAATGTTAATATATAATAATATAATACATTTATATAATTTAATATAACATTATAATAAATATATATAATTTAATATATAATATAAAATAAATTTATATAATTTAATATATAATTTATAATATATAATTTATATAATTTATAATTAATAATAATATAATAAATTAAAATAAATGTTAATATCTAATAGATCATCTGGGAATCTTCTGACTTTAATATCTAATTTTCTCTTTCAAATGAGTAGCACTAAATACAATGAAGTAATATTTACATTATTTTCTGTTTTATTTGAAATTTGCATTGTATGAAAATAAAAATTGTTACATCAGGAATAATTTCATTATCATAAAAAATCATCTATATAAAACATTCAACAGGATCTTATATTTCCAGTATCCTAAATGTTTAAGAATATAGTAATGACAAAAACAAATTATTGAAATAAAAAAACTTCTATCATCAAATAAGTTTAAGACAATATATCATGGAATTACATCTGTTACAAAGAGAGATACCTCTTAAAAGTCACCAATATGTTTGCTCAACAGGAATTTAATTTATTTAGCATCTACTTCAGCTTTAGCTTTTTGTTAGTATATTTACATAAGAAATCCAATGTAATCAACTTTTTGGGTTTTTTTTTTTTTTTTTTTTTTTTTTTTTTTTTTTTGGCGTATTGGTGTCTTTGGAACATCTTTAATCCAAGGTAGTTTCTTCAACCTCACATGCCAGCCATCACACCATATCCTCCTGTTGATTTGTAGAAAGAATGTAAACATTAAAAACAAAAAACAAAAAACACTATTTTAATTTTGCCTGAACCTGAAGCTATACAATGCCAAATCAGGAAGTTAAGATAAAACTAGTAAATTAAATTAAAGTAATAATACAAACTCTCATTAGTATACATTAAGAACCCATAATAAAAATTGCACTGCTTCCCACCAGTTGTTTTGGCAATATGTACATATAACTCTTAAATCTACCGTAATTATAGTAGTAAGTTTGCCATCACAAAAGAAATCATAAAATGCATTTTAAGCCAAACACAATTCATATTTAGATTATCCCCCTTTGAGGTATTTATACTACTGGTCCCTTACATCAGTGTATTTACACTACTGGTCCCTTACATCAGTGTATTTAAACTTTGGATATAATTTAAAATGCTATAAAATTAAATGTGTTAATGTGATTTTCAACTTAGAAAATAACCCAACATTTGATTGACAAAAATGGAAAGATTTGCAAATATTGGCCCGGTGCAGTGGCTCATGCCCACTTTGGTAGGCCAAGGAGGGTGGATAACCTGAGATCATGAGTTCGACACCAGCCTAGCCAATATGGTGAAACCCGTCTCTACTAAAAATACAAAAATCAGCTGGACGTGGTGGCAGGCACCTGTAATCCCAGCTACTCAGGGGGCTGAGACTGGAGAATTGCTTGAACCCAGTAGGCAGAGGTAACAGCAAGCCAAGTTCACGCCATTGCACTCCAGCCTGGGGAACAAGAATGAAACTCCATCTCAAAAAAAAAAAAAAAAAAAAAAAAAGATTTGCAAGTATGCATTCTGTTTCCATTTATCATAACTATTATTTTAAAGGTTAAAATAATTACTACTCATCCCATAATGGCTGAAATTGCTTAAAAAAGACAATCCCAATACTGTCATAGATGTGAACAAATAGGAGGTACTCTTATTTATTGCTGGTTGGAATGCAAACTAGTTTAGTCACTTAGAATGACAGTTGATGGTTTCTTAGAAAACTAAACATAATTTTACTTCATGTTCTAGCAATCATTCTACTAGATATTAACCCAACTGATTTGAAAGCTTATATCCATATACAAATCTTCTCACTAGTGTTTATGTATGTCTTAATTGCCAAAAATTGGAAGTAACCAAGATGTTCTTGAGTAGGTTAGTGGATAAACTGTGATACATCTATAGAAAGAAATATTATTTAATAATACAAGAAAATTAACCAAAAAAAAGTGGATGGACCTTAAGCGCATATGTCAACTGAAAGAAGTCAGTCAGAAATGTTTCTAGACTTTATGATTGCATTTCTGTGGTATTCTGAACAAAGCAAAACTATATATCAGTGATTACCAGGAACGAGGGCTGAGGAGAGGAAGACTGAATAGGTAAATTACAAGGGATGTTTTAGGGTGGTGAAACTATTCTGTATAATACTATAATGGTCGATACATGAAATTATGCATTTATCAAAATCCACAGAATATTACAGCATAAAGAGTAAGCCTTAATGTATGAATTTTTTAAATAATATCATTTAGGAGGTTGGAAGAGCCCAGTAAATAATGCAGACTGTGACAAGATAACCTAACTGTATTATAGATATACGAAACAACTTAACTAAAGAGGGTGAGCAGAAAACATTCTGACCTAAGTAATTTTGGAAATTAGTAGTCTGTAAGACTAAAGGAAAACGAAACTCTACATAAGCACTGTACTCTAGTTGATAAGTATTGTTCCATGTTAGCAATGTTAGCAATTCTGATACTGCTATACAACTGCATTGTAATTGATCAATTAAATAAATGGATGGAGAATGCTAAAAGCCCAATTTTTTCACTGTTTTAGTGGGAGGTTGAAGAAGAGAAGGCCAGAATGATCCATGGGATAATGGATTAGAATTGGGGACATTAGTATGAGTTCATATTTAGCTGATTATAGATACATATAGTTACACATGTAAATATATATATTTATATAGAAATATACACATGTATAAGCACACAGTACATATGTGTATATACATGCATACATACATGTACCCATAGGTTAGTATACACACACATATTTTCTTGCACTGTCAGTTGACAGGTCCTAAAACAATGACACCTCAGTAGCAATGGGCACTTCTAACACCCAGTTTTTGGTTTCTAACACCACTCTTCAATAAGGGGCATCTTGGAAAAATAAGTCTTTCTAGGACTAGAGCAGGAAATATGTAAGATCAGCTGGGAGTATCTTATAATACCAGAAAATGAGGAAACACACACACACACACAATGATGGGGGTATGTCAAAACAAAAACTAAAAAACAGGAGTGGACTGAAAGAGCCCTATTGGCCAAAGTGGAAATCATATGTTCAAGAAAATAAGTAAGTATTGGATTATAACCCTTATTATTCATATCCAACAAGTATATAAATTCTATTTACAAAAAGATATTAAATCTTGACCCTATTTGCTATTATCTCTGCTGGGCTTTTAATTATCTCCCTCTGAATTATTATCATGGCCTCAGGACTGGGACCTTGCCTTCAGCCTTATCTATAGTTCATTGTATTTTGCAAAGTGACCCAGAGTCTTCTCTTCAAGTGTAGTTCTCACCATGTTTCTCCTTTGCTTAAAATCCTTAAATGGTCCCTTACTACCTAAATTCTTTATCATTACTCTTCAAAATCTGATCCCAGATTACCTTGTTGGTGAATTCCACAATCTCCCTGGCAGAGCCCAGAAATCCTATAAGCCAGGACAAAAAAGACTGACACTGGAGAACTTCCAGAAGATACTTCCTAAGAGACCTTAATTGACAAACACTCCGAGAGTAGGTAGTGGAAAGAAAAGAGGGTTGGTGGAATGTTAAGAAAATTAGTAACAGGGAAACAACAGACACTACCTAGTTCAAGGCACAGAGTAAATGGGTAACATTCCATAAATGTTTATTAAATAGAACTGAAGTAGGTCCAAAATGGCAGATAATAGATAAAAGGTCATTACAGCTTATGACGCCATACCTGGAAAAAATCATAATAATGTACTTTACATATAGCATGTGCTTAATACATTTTTCCTTGAAGTTCTCTTTTAGACTTTTGAAAAGACTTCACATGGTGTATTTAAAATCTCTGCAAAGTCTCCTTCATCCTTATTCCTCTTACCTTCTCTACTGCTCTAGAAACGTTAAATGTCATCACCATTATAATACAGACTTTAATGGTCCACACTCACTGTTTTTTTGATTTGTGAAACGTTGAAAAATATGAGAAAAAATTTAAAAATGAAGAATTAACCTTAAAATCTGAATTCCCTTAAAAATGATAAGATTTATAACTCCGGAATTTCATTTCTGCACAACATTCAATGAGAAGAGAGTGGCACTTGCAGCTGCCCAGATCTACTTGGTTCTTACCTCTCTCACCTCTGTAGGCTTCTCAGTTTGAGTTAAACAGACTTTTATTTGAATCTTGGCTCTGCCAACATGGGTATATTATATAAATTCTCTCTACCCCAGTATTTTCAACTATAAAGTAGAGATAATCATAGTCACTCATCAATAAGGTTAGTATGAAGAATAAATGAAAAAAAAAACTGCAAATACTTTGAGCACAGAATAATCACTTCATAAATTTCATTTGTTGAAAAATTATGATTTTGTTATCAAGTACAGAGTTTAAAAAATAAAAGTAGTGGTAGATTGGGAGAAACAAATAGAGACATATCTTGTTTTATTGGGCTTTACTCTATTGGGCTTTACAGTAATTTTGGTTTCTGCAAATTGATGATTTGTGGCAACTCTGAGTTAAGCAAGGGTATCTGCACCATTTTTCCAATAACATATGCTCACTTCATGTCTCTGTGTCACATTTGGGTAATTCTCACAATATTTCCACCTATTTCATTTCATTGTTATTGTGTCTGTTATGGTGACCTGTGATCAGTGATCTTTGATGTTTCAGGGGTGCCACAATTCACATCCATATAAGATGGAGAACTTAATCAATAATGTTATATGTGTTACGACTGCTCAATTGGCTGGCCATTCCCCCATCTCTCTCCCTTTCTTTAGACCTCCCTATTCTTTCATGCACAACAATATTGAAATTAGGCCAATTAGTAACCCTACAATGGCCTCTAAGTATTCAAGTGAAAGGTAGAGCCAAATGTCTCTCACTTTAAATCAAAAGCTAGAAATGATTCAGCTTAGTGAGGAAGAAGGCATGTCAAAAGTCAAGACAGGATGAAAGCTAGGCCTCTTGCCCTAAACAATTAGCCAAGTTGTCAATGCAAAGGGAAAGTTCTTGAAGGAAACTAAAAAATGCTACTCCAATAAACATATAAATGATAACAAAGAGAAACATCCTTATTGAAGGTATTGAGTGGTCTGGATAGATCAAAACAGCCACAAAATTCTCCAAAGCCAAAGCATAATCTAAAGCAAAGAACTAACTCTCTTCAATTGTATGAAGGCTGAGAGAGGTGAGGAAGCTGCAGAAGAAAAGTTGGAAACTAGCGGAAGTTAGTTCATGAGGTTTAAGGCAAGAAACCATTTCTATAACATGAAAGTGTAAAGTGAAGCAGCAAGTGCTGATATAGAAGCTGCAGCCAGTGATCCAGAAGATCTAGCTAAGATCATTGATGAAGGTGGCTACCCTAAACAATAGATTTTTTAATTAGATACAACAACTTTATGTTAGAATAAGATGCCAAATAGAACTTTCATAGCTAGACAGAAGTCAATGCCTGGCTTCAAAGCTTCAAAGGATAGGCTGACTCTTGTTAGAGGCTAATGCAGCTGGTGACTTCAAGTTGAAGACAAGACTCATTTACCATTTCAAAAGTCCTAAGGATCTTAAGAATCATGCTAAATCTACTCTGCCTATGCTCTATAAATGCAACAACAAAGCCTGAATGACAGCACATCTGTTTACAGCAGTTTACTAAATATTTTAAGCCCACTATTGTGACTTACTGCTCAGAAAAAAGGATTCCTTTCAAAATATTTCACTCATTTACAAGGTTCCTAGTAACACAAGAGTTCTGATGGAGATGTTAATGGAAATTAATGTTGTTTTTATGCCTGCTAACACAACATCCATTCTACAGCCCATGGATCAAGGAGTAATTCAACCTGCACCTCTTTTTATTTTTAAAAAATACATTTTTTTTTTGAGACAGAGTCTCACACTGTCACCCAGGCTGGAGTGCAGTGGCGCGATCTTGGCTCACTGCAAGCTCTGCCTCCCGTGTTGACGCCATTCTCCTGCCTCAGCCTCCCGAGTAGCTGGGACTACAGGTGCACACCACCACGCCAGGCTAATTTTTTGTATTTTTAGTAGAGACGGGCCAGTAGTGTTGGCCAGGATGGTCTTGATCTCCTGACCTTGTGATCCGCCCGCCTTGGCCTCCCAAAGTGCTGGGATTACAGGTATGAGCCACTGCGCCCGACCTAAAAACACATTTTATGAGTTATATGTTGCATAGACAAATATTTATCTGAAGGATTTAGGCAAAGTAAATTGAAAACCTTCTGCGAAGGAAGGTTTTCCTTTTTATTCTAGTGCCATTAAGAATATTCAGGATTCATGAGGGAAGGTCAAAGTTTCAATATTAATAGAAGTTTGGAAGAAGTTGATTCCAGCCGTCATAGATGAATTTGAGGGGTTCAAGGCTTTTGTCATTGATATGGTTTGGCTGTGTAGCCACCCAAATCTCATCTTGAATTGTAGTTCTCATAATCCCCATGCATCATGGGAAGGATGTGGTGGGAGATAATTGAATCACAGGGATGGTTACCCCCATACTGCTATTCTTGTGATAAGTCAGTGAGTTCTCACATGATTTGATGGTTTTAAAGGGGGCTTTCCCCCTTTTGCTTGGCACTTCTCCTTGCTGCCACCATGTGAAGAGGGACATGTTTGCTTCCCCATCTGCCATGATTGTAAGCTTCCTGAGATCTCCCCAGCCAGGTGGAACTGTGAGTTAATTAAACCTCTTTCCTTTATAAATTACCCAGTCTCTAGTATGTCATTAATACAGTAAACTGGTACCAGGAGTGCTGCTATGAAGATGCTCCAAAATGTGGAAGTGACATTGGAACTGGGTAAACAGGCAGAGGTTGGAACAATTTGGAGGGCTCAGAAGAAGACAGGAAAATGTAAGAAAGTTTGAAACATCCTAGAGACTTGGAGGGCTCAGAAGACAGACGTGGGAAAGTTTGGAACTTCCTTGAGACTTGTTGAATAGCTTTGACCAAAATGCTGATACTGAATGGACAATAAGGTCCAGGCTGACGTGGTCTCAGATGGCAATGAGGAACTTGTTGGGAAGTGCAGCAAAGGTAACTCTTGTTATGCTTCAGCAAAGAGACTGGCAGCATTTTGCCCGTGCCCTAGAGATCAGTGAAACTTTGAACTTGAGAGAGATGACTTATGAAGAAATTCTAAGAAGTCATTTCTTCTTAGAAGAAGAAATTTCTAAGTGGCAAAGCATTCAAGAGGAAGCAGAGCATAAAAGTTTGGAAAATTTGCAGGCTGATGATGCAATAGAAAAGGAAAACCCATTTTCTGAAGAGAAATTCAAGCCAGCTTCAGAAATTGCATAAGAAACAAGTATCCAATGTTAATCACCAAGACAATGGGGAAAATGGAATCTAATCCAGGTGAAGATCTTGTGAACATTATTGAAATGACAACAAAGGATTTAGAAGCTTTTATAAACTTAATTGATAAAGCAGCTGTAGAGTTTAAGTGAATTGACCCCAATTTTGAAAGAAGTTCTACTATGGGTAAAATACTATCAAAAAGCATCACATGCTATTGAGAAGTCTTTCATGGCAGGAGAGTCAAGCAATGTAGCAAACTTCATTGTTGTCTTATTTTAAGAAACACCCACAACTACATCAACCTTCAGCAACCATTACCTTGATCAGTCAGCAACCATCAACATCAAGGGAAGACCCTCCACCAACAAAAATATTATAACTTGCCAAAGGCTCAGATGATCATTAGCATTTTTAGCAGTAAAGCATTTCTAACTAAGGAATATACATTGTTTTTTAGATATAATACTTAATTGATTACAGTATAATGTAAATATACTGTATTTAGACATAATAATTGTACACTTAATTGACGACAGTATAGTATAAACATAACTTCCATATGCACTGGGAAACCAAAAATTTTGTATGATTAACTTTATTATTATATGCACTTTATTGCATGGTCTAACACAGAACCTGCAATATCTCCAAGATATGTCTATAGCAGACTAGTTTTTCTAGAGAGCATAACTGTGCTGTTAATAGTAGATGTAACTTAGGTATAAATGACAGAAAGCCTAAACTATCCTCTTAAAAATCTTTCTTATTATTTCACTTATGATAATTCCCTGTCCTGCCTTTCCTAATACCTGTCTAACTATTTCCTTCTCATTTGATGGTACATTTTTCTCCGCATGTGCCTTAAACATGGACATACCCTAGCAGCTGTGTGCTGAAACCAGCTCATACCCACTCGCAAGAGCCATTTATTCGGTCTTCAGTCACATAACCTTCTTTAGACTTCCTCGGTTATTTCAGATTGGAATCATTGGTGACATTTCTGAAATCTTCGTATTCCTGGTTCTCCATTGTCTTCACCCATTCATCAGGTTCTATCAGTTAATTTTCTCCTCAGAGTGTACACCTTATGCTCATGTTATAAGTATTATAACAATCTCGTGAGGATTTCCTCACCTCAGTGGTATTTCACCTTTGAATTGCATCTTACCACCCTGTTCAAAAAGGCTTAGTGCCTTTCCATTGCCTGGAGAATAAAATTTAAATGCCACAGCCTGTTTTTGAAAACTCTCCACGCTAAGGTTTGGGGTTATGTTTATTTCTGTTTGGTTTTGAGATTCATTTAAACATCCTATTCTCTCAGAAGAAAGAGTTGTCCTTCCTCCATGAAGCTTCATCAATGGCTGCAAACCTCTTGCTCTGAATATTTAAAGCCCTTGATTTTCAAGTGGGTCATTCACTTGATCCATGTCACAGAGAACCATTTGATTATTTGCTTTTTCATTATGTTTCCTTTCCTCACACAAAACTATAAGGGCTTAAAAAAAAAGAAGAGCTCTGTTCCTCTACCCTCCCATATTTGCTTGCTCTTGGTAGGCATTTCATACATGCTTATGTATTTGCCATTTAGTTGTTTTCAATGAGGATGTTAGTGGGAGATTAAACAGGTGATATTAAGATTAAAAAATCAGAGGACTGTATAGGGTATCACAAGTAGTTTAAAATGACAAGTTTAAGTATTGCCAAAATTCCATTCTGTATTAACTTGTTAAAAGATAAGATTAAGTATCTGATCACAGCTTGTTCACTTCATTTATTCATTCACTAAACATTTATTGTTTCTACTATGTGCCTGGTACTGTGTTAAATAATAGAACCATGACATACCTCCTTCCTTCAGTTCTCTATCTATAGAGAAGACCAGAATTTGCATAACATATATAAAAATATGTGAAAATATATGTTTATATGCATGTTTATATGTTTGTGTGTGTACATATATATGTATATGTGTGTATTATGTATGTGTGAGTGTTGCATATATATAAAGAGAGAAAGAGAGAGAGAGATTTTGTTATTAATTTTTCAAGGAAGGAAGAACAGATATACGTCTCTCCCTAATCAATGCAGTTGCTACGTAGCACTCTGAAATATATGCAAATAAAATTTTACAGAGTCAAATCAGCTAAAAGCTGCACTGTTCAGTAGTATTGCAATTTGTAAGAGAATAGACTCATGAGATTCATATTCCATTTGTTTCCTTCAACAGGGAAAATACACAAACATTTTATTGTACTTCAGATAAAAATATCCCATTCAAGTTGAAAATGGTCCAAATTCACAAGCACAATGAAAGTAAAGCATGAGATGTCTTTGTAATGGGTGAAGAAAAACTCTTAAAGTGCAATAGGAACATATTTTAGAGGGCATAATTTAGGAAGGAACTGCAGAGAGGTTATTAAAAGTGAACAAAAATTACAAGGATGCAAATGTACTGTACGGAAAGTATTCATAGAGCATAAAATACACACTGCTATAGAAACCTAATTGTGTAAACATGTAAGTTTCTTTGTATTAAAGAAAGATCACAGGAGAGCAAAGTCAAAGCAGAAAAGAGAAATATGACATACGACTTTGCAACAGCCATTGGCTGTGTACATACATTTAAGGAGGGAGCTCTCCAATATCTGTGAGGAACATTAGCCCAGAAGCCAAGTTCATACTCTGTCATTACCAGCCTGAAGTTAGACAGGTTGACCTTAAGATGACAACTTTCTATATCCCTGTAACAGAATTCTTATTTTTAATAATACCAACATTTGGAAAGAGACTAGATTACTATTTTATTCTCTTCTTCAGAGAAAGAGAAAACTTTAAATATGTAAAAAACCTGACAGATTTAATTTAATTGTTTATACTATGGATGAGGAAGCCCAGGCCTAGGGAAGTCAGACCTAAAATCACAAGGCTATTAATCACATAGCTAGAGCGATGTGATCACTGAATTCACTCTGTGAAATGGTGATGGGGGCTGCGGGAGGAGATTTAGCTATCCTTACTTTATGTGTATATATGGATATACATACACACACACATATATATGCATTGTAGACAAACATATATGAGTAACTACATGTAAATACCCAAAGTTGAGTTAATATACAATTATATAATATGGCTCATGCATTTTATTTATTAGAAAAATATAGTGATTATGTATATTTATCTGGTAAAATCTTTTTTCAGCATCCTAGTTTTTTCTCTTTCTCTTTCACTTATTGGCTGTTCTTCTATATCCTGTCTACATAACATGTTGTCATACATTAAAATCCTTTCTTGAAACTGAGATTTCATTTTAATTGCCAAGCATTTGCTGTCCTTTCTTCTGCAATGGTTCATATTAGGAAGCTCTGCTGGTTCTTCTCCAACTGTATTTTAACAGTTCTGGTCATCCTTTGCCACTAACTACTGTCAAGACTTCTGCAGACACCTAACTATGCAGAGTGTCCTCTGAAAAATGACTGTTTCAGTCTAGATGTTTTCTCAGGTTATCTGTGTCTGCTCTCTCTATTCTCTCATCTCCAGTCAGTCTTGTTCTAATTTGCAGGAGAGACCAGTTATCTAATTTACAGAGCCTAGGGCAAAATGCAAATGCAGAGCCCCTTGTTCAGAAAGTATTAAGAATTCCAAGATTATGGCAACAGCATATTAAGCCAAGTACTGGTCCCTCCTGAGTGAGAGGCCTTGTGTGATTGCATATCACACACCCATGAAGCCAGCCCTGCCTACAAGGGGGAATTGATGGATTTCAGTGTGATTATGACTTTTGGCAGGAATAGAACAGCTTCCAAGCTAAGCACAGCCTACTGTGCAGAGTTATTGACTGAATGATCCTTTCTTTCTCGCTCTATTGCACAGCCCCCCTGGCTGCCCTACCATCCCGGATACTACTCTTTAACTGTTTTCTGCACATTTCCACATAAGCTTCTTTGGGTCTAGAACTGAGGTTGCCTGAATAATTGCATATACTTTTGTTATTTCTTCTGATTTTTGTTCACCTTGAAATAATATCTGCAAAAGTATAGAAAAGATATTCTATACAATATTTTAATTAAAATACTCCCAAATTTGTAGAAAGAACTTAAAAGGCTCTAAACCAACCTCCTCATTTTATAGAAGAACAAGCAGAGATGAATATGCAGATAAAGTTGTTCAGGATCACAATGAGAGTTACCAGCAAAGGCCCCCAAAGTTACCTTTTCTTTCCCTAAGTTCCCACATCAGGAATTCTGTCCTTCCTTAATGCTGTGCTGGTAGTTTTCAAATTCCCATGACAGAATTCAAGTTATAAACTCACTCTGTTTGGAAGTACTCAATCTATAATGTTTCTTATTGCTACTTGACTAGCTTAAGCATAAGAAGAAACACATATTATAATTTACTCAAGTAGTAACTGAGCAGCTACGATGCATTATGCTAAGGGATGATGTGGGTACATGAAAAACAAGAATAGAGTTTCATGGTCTTCAGAAGCATAATCCAGATACAACGCAGCTAAGTAACCCTAGAAGGCAGGATATGATTCCATGCCAAATGCTTGGTAGAGAAAATTACAGGTGTTCATTGATGGAGGAGATCAAGTGAGGTGAAATCATTCAAAGAAGATCTTATGGGCTCCTAAAGAACAAAAATATAGTCCAGGATGTGATGGAGGTGGCAGTTAGATGCCTAGGGGCCTGGAGACCAGAATTAGCATGATTTTGCCATTCACAGTGAAGCTGTTTAGCATTTTTTCCCATTAAGTTTAAATGTACTCTGCAAAGAAATATAGTGAAGCATTGAAAAACATCAAATTTTTTAATAGATCAGAATTAACAAAACATTGAAAGATAAAAGGATTCTACAATATAAGCTTCAAATTTCTGAGTTACCTAAGAAATTATTACTCCCCAGTCTTCGTGGAAGTTAACCAAATGTATTATTAAACTTGGTAAGAATCATTTGAAACTGTGTACTGACACTTTCACAACTATCTGTTCTCAAAAATTCCACAATTGCTACAACTGTGTGAAAATGTATAAGGAAGAGCAGGTAAGAGGAGGCCTCCTGAGAAAAAAATTCTGATCTTCACTTATAACCCACATTTATAGCAGCAGCAAACCAATTGTTTGAGTCTGACAGCATGATACATTCTCAGTTACAGTTATCCACACCCATCAGCCAATGACAGTTTCTCTGTCAGATAGTATCTTCCAATCTAGGTTAGCTAAAAAGCTATTATAATGTGTCATCTTGTCATGGTTAAAAATAAACCCTTGGAACTTAGAACTTCATACAGTCAGATATATTTAATTGAGTTAAAGAAGCCATTCCACAGATCAAATCCCAATGGCATTATGAGACCATAATAAGTAACAATAGGAACAAACATAAAGAAAGTGCAGGGTAATGGAAATATCTGAGGTAATAAATACTTCAAGGGAAGTGGTAACAATAAAATAAAACGTGATTTAAGGTTCAAATGGTCTATGAGAGCTAATGAGCATTAAACAAATGTGGCCTAACCCTGAACTTGGACCCTGTAGAAGAATCCTGGTTCCATATTTGTCTCCATCCATATTCTATTTTATATTGGCATTAGATAAATTAGTATCAACTTAGAATATTTAAAAAGTAACAATAATATTACCTACATTGAACAACACACTTAACTAATTTTTTTCTATGTTTGGCAAAATTGACTGCAATTTTAAAAGTTTTGTTACATGAGCAATCTAAATAAATAAGCCAAGATAGTATGAGCATAGTTCTATTTCTTAATGAAATAAAACATAGAAACAATAAAAATAACTTTTAAAATGATATAATTTTTATGTCCAAGGAGTGGTTCATTAATGTATAGCTTTTTAAAATATACATTCTTTATCTTTATTCCACAAAGCAAAATTATAACATTTGCTTGAAAATGCAATATTGTATTTTTCTGCCTACAAGTGGAAAAACAATGGAAATTATTGCTATACTATTTAACAATACACTGCTCTTAATTATGTGTCATGAACTTTTTAATATGCATGCAACTTATTTTCACCTAGACCATGGGACTGTTGCTATACTATTTACCAATATTTTACACTGCTCTTACTTATGCATCATGAATCTTTTAATATGCTTGTAACCTCTTTTCACTTAGACCATGGGAGTATAAAGAGTAGTTACCAGAAGACCTTGGCTGGGTTCCTGATTCTGAGAGTCATTTGGGGAAAATCAGTCTCTTTCAATTTCATTTTCTTCATCATGAAATAGAGCTCACCATAAATGTTACAACATTGTTATAAGAACTAAAGGATATATTATATGAGAAAGTGATTCACAACCTGCAATGTATTACAGACATTAGCGATTATTTTCTTTGTTATCCTTAATAAATTATTTTCCCAATTATTTCCAGTAAATTTTACCTTCAAGCTATGATTTTTAACTCTAATTCATCTATAAGGGTATTTAATATATTCTCTTAAAATTTTATTTATAGATAATGCATATAACTACCATAGGCATAATGCATTTTGGAAAATAAAGCAAAAAAATTAGTTAAGCCAACTGTTCAAGATAAGCAATACTACTGTTACTTTTTCAATATTCAAAGTTGATTCTAATTGTTCTAATGCCAATATAAAATACAATATGGATGGAGATAAATATGGAACCAGGATTCTTTTATAAGATCCAAGTTCAAGGTTAGACCACATTTGTTTAACATTCATTAGCTCTCATAGACCATTGAAAAATGTATAAAGACATAACTACACCTCTCTAGATCTTGATTCTTGAAACAGTGGCAGCCAATATCACCCACCATGGGCAGAAATGAATCATAGGAGATTAGAGACTCTGTCTTACTCTGTGTGTGTTTGTTTTTGTATGCATGCGTGCACACCATTCTTCACAACAACTAGGAAGTGACCCACAGGTAACTTATGGAACACACACATGTGTCAGAAACTATTGTCTTTGAACCAATGACCCTTCCACAGTGTGATCATCAAGAGATGTGACCGGATAAAGATTGGAGCCAGCTCGGGGTTACATAGTCTGTTATCATTATAGCATGTCCTTGGGATAATGGAAGGCATGTGGCTTAGTTGACTGGGTTGAGTGCATGAAAGAGAAGGAAGAGGCACCATACACATCTTGAAGAAGGGATAAGCTTACACAATTTTCAACAGGGTCACAAACAAAGATGAAGAGTGAGCACTACATCAACCTAATGCCTAGGCCAGCAGAAACACAACACACTTCATGATTCAGAAAGAGCCTGTGTGTTCCTGCTTCCTTTTATCCCGGATTTATAGGGCACCTAAAGAAACTTCATGATTTCTGAGTAGCTCCCTCACAATCCGTATGTTCTGGCAGGGGGAAGGTAGAAAGAGATGGACTGTGCTGGGCAGTGAGCAAAGCATGGGAAAGGTTTAAATGCTCTCTGGTGTTGGGAGTGCCCCTCCAGCTGTTTCATCTGAGACAAAGGGGCCTGGAGAGACACTTAGTTAATGGCTGGTGCTTCCATTTGTGCACAAAAATCAATTGCTTTTCTCCTAGTCTTCACTCAAAACTTCTCATTCAAAATAACTAAAAGTTGGTTGCCCCTGTTTTTTTTTTTCTTTCCATCATCTCACTACTATGACTGAAATGTACAGTTTAAGTATGGTATTAACTAGGGAAGGAAGTCTAATGGTGAGGAGCCAGGAATAAAGACATGGTTGGTTCATAGCCATATAACCTTCCCCTAGATAATTTATGTATGTATGTTTGTAGTTCACAAATACTTTCTGAGTGCCTACTAAATGCAAAACTCTGTTTGAGGTCCAATGAACCCATCAGAGAAGAAGACAAAGACTCTTCCCTCATGGAGCTCATATTTCAGCGAAGGAGACAGAAAAGTAACATATATATATACGTGTGTGTGTGTGTGTGTGTGTGTGTGTGGTGACAGGTGCTATAAAAAAACTGAGCATGGTACAGAAACAGAGAAGGAAAAGGGTTGAATGGGCAATTTAGATCTGGAAGGGAAGGGACGGCATCTCTGATAAAATGACATTTGTGCCAGGACCTAAATGAAGTGATAAAGTCAACCATGTTAATATCCATGGGAGGAACATTCCAGGAAAATAGGATAGCAATGGCAAAGTTCTCCAGTGGCAGTGAGTTTGCCATTCTAAGAAACTATAAGACAGCTAGTGTATGTGAAGAGGAATGAGAGAGAAGGAGCACAGTAGAGAATACATTTGGAGAAGAAGCCAGATTAAGGACAGTAAAGGTTGTAATAAAGAGTTTTATTTGATCTAATTATATATTAGGAAAAGTTTTAAGGACTTTGAGCTATTGTGCAAAGAACTGATGGTAGGAACTCACCATGGAATTCCATAGAAAGACCAGTTTGGAAGCTTTGAATCCTTTAGTTGAGAAAAGATGGTATCTTAGACTATGGTGGCAAAGCAGAAAAAATAGATAAAAAATAATTCCGATTCTGGATATATCTTGAGATATGCTCAAAATAAGTATACAAGAAAGACAGAAATCAAGAAGTCCCAAATGGACAACAGGTGAATAGTGACGCTACTCACCAAGATGGGGACACCGTGAAGGAGTGTAGTTAGAGGAAGATAATCAGTGATTCTGTGTTGAACCTATTAAGTTAGATGTCTACTACATAATCAAGCAGAAATGCCAATTAGGCAAGTGGATACATTGATGTGAGTTCAGGGGAGATCAGCACTGGAGACAGAAATTTGGGATTAATCAATATTTAGATATTACTAAGAATTATAAGAGTGAATAGCAACATTAAAAGAAAATGATTCTATGTTTTCAATGAATATTCATTTGAAATGAATGTAGAAATCCAGTAGAAGTGGTTTTTCGATTTTATAGAAACAACTCAAGATGTATGAGTATTGAAGATGAATGCTGGAAATAATACTGATGTGAATCACAAATACTACACAGCCTCTGACTTACCCGCTTTCAAAATATGAGGGCCGTCAGATAGAAACACAGGGAGTGCTTATCTCTGACTAAAACACTAAGTCAGGTAAGAATAGAAAATGAGGAGCTGAACTTCCACTTAACCTCAGGGCAAAAGCAGCTGAAGGTGGCTACTGTGATTGTTGTGATGATGGTTCTGTATTGTACCCTCATACTGCAATTTGTGAAGGCAGACTGCTTTATAATTGACTTCAGTAATCCATCACAACCCACTCCATTTATGTGTCTTTTGGTCTCTTTTTATTATCCTAATCATGGGTTTCAACATGCAAGCCACTTTGATTCCCCTTAGAATACAAATCATAAATATAAATGCTTTATAATAAGAAAGTTGAGTCCATTAATAGGGAAATGGTACTGGTTTAACTTTATCAGTGAAGAGTAGAGGCCTAGGGAAATTCATTCTCTCATGTTATTTAACAACAAAACAACAAAAGTGTGGAATGTTCAGATTCCAACAGGTCAGTGTCAAGGCTGGGATGTTGCCTCCAACAACTCTACGTTTCTCATATCCCAAGTCATAGCTACCCATAACATGAAGCAAACAATAACTTCTCTGAATCACATGTGCCTTTGGCTCTGATTTTGTCATTTAGGTAATGTGCTGGTTAATTTTGCACTATTTGACTGGGTTACAGGGTACCCAGATAGCTGGTAAAAACATTATTTCTGGGTATGTCTCCAGAAAAGATTATTACTTGAATCAATAAACTGAGTAAAGAAGGTTCACCCTCACCAATGAGGGCTGGCATCATCCAAGCCACTGAGAGCCTGAAAAGAACAAAAGGCAGAGGAAGGGCAAATTCTCTCTCTCCTCTGAAGCCAAGACTTCATCTTCTCCCGCCCGTGGACATAGAAGCTCTTGTTTCTTAGGGCTTTGGACTCTGGACCTTACACCAGTGACACATTCTCACCATCACCATCACCCCCCACCCCAGATTCTCAGAACTCAGACTGAATGACATCACTGGCTTCCCTGGTTCTCTGAATTGCAGACAGCCAATGGTGAGAATCTTGGCCTCTATAATTGCATGAGCCAATTCTCATAATAAATATATATTGGTTCTCTTTTTGGTTCTGTTTCTCTAGAGGACCCTTACCAATACAATTCAATTTCCTTAACCTCATTTCTTCTGTCACAAACATATTGTGTTCTCAGGAAACAGTCACTCCCTAGCAAGTTACACTGCAGATCCCAGGTGAGTCCTTTTTCACTCCCTGCCATCACGCCCTTACCTATGACATCATCCAAGTCTTGGGTCTGTGTGAGCCCTGGAGCTCTGTTTCCTGGAAGATGATCAGATTTTAAAATCACAGGGCAATTACTTTCTTAAAAGATGATGGAGATTTTATAACATAATAAGATCAAAACATTAAAATTATAATTCACTCAAAAATGAATTCCTTCAGCATTCAGAAATGTTAGCCTGAAATTCACAAGGACAATGATGTTATTAATCTCTTTCACAGCTCCATGATCAGCATCTGGCAGGGTGTCCAGCACATTGTAGGCCATCAACTAAATGGACACTGTGGCATCATAGAGGCAGGGGATAGTGGTTGAAAGTACAGACGCTGGTGTCAGATCACCTGGGACAAACTGTATCTCTGCCCCTCGCTTGCTGTGTGGTTTTGGGAGCTTGCCTAACCACTGTAAAAACCAGTGTCCTGACCTGTAGGAACACATAATTCCTACATCAGAAGATTTTTTTGAGATTCAGTAAGCCACTATACAAACAAAAAATGTGGTAAACCCTCAATGTGTTTTTGATATTAATGATGAATTACTTAAGAATTTAGATGTTATGTGTGGAATGAGTTAAAATCCTAGCCTCTCCATGTAGTCCATCATTAAAGTTAGTACTTTAATAATGAATAAATTGAACATTATTAATATTTTTAAATTAATAAATTGCTATTTTTTCTACAGTGAACTCTTCTAGCTTTGGTCTATGTCAATGAATTTAGTGAATCTCCTGACCCTGATTTCATCTGGCAAACCTGAATATCTGGAAACGTGGAAACCTTAACAGCAAATAGTGAACTGTGATGATAACACGATATCCCTCTCTTTGAGATATGTGCAAAGCTTCAGGCAGCTGTTTCTGTCTCTTTCCTGTTTCTCTCCTGTGAATTCCATGACCTTTAATAGGTGTGTTGAAATTAGAAAAGTTAGAGGTATTATTGGTAAGTTCACTGCTCCCAACCTTCAAAGAGAAAGTTATCATCTGTTATCACAGTCAACTATTTGCTATTCACGTTTCCAAGTTCCAAGATACTCAAGTTTGCCAGAGAAAATCAGGGTCAAGAGATTCACTAAATTTATTGATACATACAAAGGCTAGAAGAGTTTGCTGTAGAATAAATGACAATTTATTAATTTATAAAATTGTGAACCATGACCAAATTATTAATTTCTAATAAACAAAATAAAAACTACCCAGCAGACAAAATAATTGTGATCAGCTACGTTTTCAAAATTAGAAAAAATCTACATAAAGAGCAAGTTACAGCAAGAAAATTTTTGTTTCATTTTTTTCTGTTCTGTTTTCTTTAGGGATAAGCTTGGAAACAGAGCATGATGGTTACTTTGATTAATGGCTGATGATATTAAAACAGCATAGCCTGATACATCCCTCACTACTGCAAAGATAAACCTGAATAATAGTTTTAGTTGCAAACACACATATCTCCCTGGCTTCCATACTTACACACTGGAGAAACATGAACAATATCTTACTCTTTCTGGCCTTTTGTTTTTATTTATTTGGAGGAAAAGGAAGGTGGATTTAGTTTATAAGACCATCTGAGTGACTTATGACAGTGATTGAATATAACTTTTCGGGTTACTTACATTCTCATAATGCTTTCTTCCTCGTTCATCCAAATGACTTTGATTGAACTTGTGACTTCCCAAATCTCCTCTGCTTCTCTGTTAAAGAACAATAATAAGTAGGTCCACATCTATTTATTTGTTTTCGATTTTCCCTCAAACTTGGAGGCGGGGTGGGGCGAGATCCTACTTTTATCCCCATGTAGTGAACATCAGACATTTCCAGAAAGCTTATAATTTAAAATTTAATTCCTAACCACTTTGAAAGTAAGTAGCATTTATTACATCTATCCTATTTTGTGCATTTGGGGTTGTGCGTGGGCCTCATTCATTGTTTAAATGGTGATGCAAGTCCTTCGTACTGAGTTAGCAAGGGTCATGATCATGGAATACAGAGACTTTAGCAGAGATATTTTCCAACACATCTTTTCATCAGCATTTTCTATCAGTAATGAAGAGATAGATGCTGTCCATTTAGAAGCATAGAATTAAAATGTTTTCCAAGAAACATCTTCAAAATGGTAAAGTTCAAATAAGTGAGATGTCATCCTTGGCTACGTGCTAACTCCATTTTCCAGTAAAGGGCAAATGTCTTATACAATTAACAAAGATTCCATCAAGCCCATAAAATGCTAGCCACTTTCAAATTGCCAGGAGATCTTTGGATTCTCTTCTGATTTTCTTTCCAGTTAATTTTCTTCGGACATCCTAGTACTATGGTTGAAAAGATAAATTAGTCTAATGCAGGATACTATAAAATGTTCAGTTACTTCAAAAAGATATGGCCATTTCCCAAAGGAAGGAATTTAATCAAAACTAGATCAAAATGGGAAAATGGATGATGGAATATGTAAATATTCTAACATATTTGAAGTTAAAGAAGACTTTACAGAAAAGCTTTAAAAATGAATATATCAGAGTAGATGTACAAACACTTAGAAGCATACAATTTGTCTGTTACCTGGTGGGATTTTAATGTTCACATTTTACCATCTAAAATGACAGACTCTCTCAGACTTCAGTTTTATGTAAGGGTGAATTTAATATTTAGAATATTTCTCATTAGTGGAAATTTTGTAAGTGTCACAGATTTTCGAAAATCTCCTTATATTTCGACATATGAATCTGTAATAATTTTAAATTGTCTTTTTTCTAAACAAAAATTATTATGAAATAAAAACATTACAGAAGTCCAAGTTATTTTACATGTCCTTTCTTTTAAATATTATTTTTAAAAACCATTCGCTGAGATCTCTATTTAACCACCAAATCTAGAATAATTATAAAGACTTAAATAAGGAAAATGTTCACATGTCCAAAAACAGTATGAATTTTACTGTTATTTCTCAGTTGTGTTTCTGTGTATTCTTTAGACATTATGTTTTGAAGATCAGACATATCCTTAGTGTGCAAATCCATGTAAATATCCTCATTCTGTAAGATTGCCTAGTTACCAAAAATAATAACAATACATATGTTATTAAGTTGTTCATTAATCTTGAGACCTCCTATGGCATACATTTTTTTAAAGACCAAGAATTATTAACTGAATGTCAAAGGCCAGATAGAACAATGGGGGATGTTTTCAGTTTCAGGTATCAGTGGGAATCAAAATGAAATGTAAACAATATCAGATATTGTAATGCATTACCTGTGTAACAATTTGGAAATAAGCCACACTTTTCAGATATCAACTCTACAGAAAAGCAGTGTGAGGTAGGTTTTGAGGTGGCACCCCTGCTTTTTGATGACAGATCTGTCTCATAGCCATGTTATATTGGGTTGGGCCAGTTACTTAACCCATAATACAGTGCATGGTAAGAACTGAACTTCATAATGATTATTCCAAATTACAATAAAAGTAAACACGTTTTAACACTCTACTTATGAGGGCAGGACAAAAGAAAATTAGTACTCTTAATAAGCAAGGAACATTTTAAATCACTGAGAATCATATTATCAAATATTAGAAAAACAGACAAAAGAAAAGGAACAGACTAGTTTTTTTTTTTTGTTTTGTTTTGTTTTTTTTTTTTTTTTTTTTTTTGAGACGGAGTCTCGCTCTGTCGCCCAGGCTGGAGTGCTGTGGCCGGATCTCAGCTCACTGCAAGCTCTACCAAAAAAAATACAGACTAGTTTAAAGAGGAGAACAAAGAGCTAAAAGTCTTCACTTTTACCAGTGACCAAACATGTTTATATTTATTGTACCACATTGATATAGAATATAATTCAGATATTAAAATCATAGCAGGAGAAGTTTTTAATCACAGCATAAATTTTTTGACACACGTTGAATAAAAGAAGAGGATATCAAGCTATCTATGAAATAAGATCTCAGTTTTAGAGGAAAATTTATATCTGTACTGATATACAGTAAAACATCATCAAGAATGTTTATCTCTGAATTGTGGAATTATGTATGATTTTCATTTATTTTATACCTTTAGTATGTCCCAAGTTTTCTACAGTGAGCATTTATTACTTCCATGATCACACAAAGAAATTTTTCAATGCCAAGAAATGTAAAAACTTCTAGACTTGCTTCTACCATCAATAAGCTAAGTGACCTAAGGGACGTCACTTCATCTTACAGAGTCTCAGCTTTCTTATCCATAAAATGAGAACTTTGAACCAGATCACCTCCTAAGGTCACTTTCACTTCTATCATTTTATGATTCAATAATGTACTATTAACACTATTTTATCCAAAGAAAACAAAGACTAATTTAAGCATTTGTAGCAACAAAAGTTATCACATATGGATTAAGCCTACTAGGTATTTTTTTAAAACCACAAAAGACTGGCCATTATTCTTTTTTTTTTTTTTTTAATTATACTTTAAGTTCTAAGGTACATGTGCACAACGTGCAGGTTTGTTACATATGTATACTTGTGCCATGTTGGTGTGCTGCACCCATCAACTCGTCAGCACCCATCAACTCGTCATTTACATCAGGTATAACTCCCAATGCTATCCCTCCCCCCTCCCCCCTCCCCCCTCCCCATAATAGGCCCGTGTGTGATGTTCCCCTTCCAGAGTCCAAGTGATCTCATTGTTCAATTCCCACCTATGAGTGAGAACATGCGGTGTTTGGTTTTCTGTTCTTGCAATAGTTTGCGAGAATGATGGTTTCCAGCTGCATCCATGTCCCTACAAAGGACACGAACTCATCCTTTTTTATGGCTGCATAGTATTCCATGGTGTATATGTGACACATTTTCTTAATCCAGTCTGTCATTGATGGACATTTGGGTTGGTTCCAAGTCTTTGCTATTGTGAATAGTGCTGCAATAAGCACACGTGTGCATGAGTCTTTATAGCAGCATGATTTATAATCCTTTGGGTATATACCCAATAATGGGATGGCTGGGTCATATGGTATTTCTAGTTCTAGATCCTTGAGGAATCGCCATACTGTTTTCCACAGTGGTTGAACCAGTTTACAATCCCACCAACAGTGTAAAAGTGTTCCTATTTCTCCACATCCTCTCCAGCACCTGTTGTTTCCTGACTTTTTAATGATCGCCATTCTAACTGGTGTGAGATGGTATCTCATTATGGTTTTGATTTGCATTTCTCTGATGGGACTGGCTATTATTCTTTATGAATTATTATCTTGTATCTGTTTATGATATTAAATTCTCAAAACCATTTCAAAGATAATATTCAATATTTCTTTAATCACAGCCCCATAAGGTTTGCAGGACACAGTCACCCAAGCTGAGTGATGCTGAATAAGGCCAGAGATGGGGTCACAATTCTTTCCTGGTCCCTAACTACCCTCGGGTCTTTTCTCACTCTGTGAGTCTCTCCTGAGCTGTCCTTGTCCTTTCTTCTAATTCCATCAGGTGTATGTTGCAGTTTCATTGAACCATTTTCAGAACCAATTAATCAGAAAACACTGTTTTTCCATGATTTGGGAGATTCTTCTAGTAATGACTTCGCAGCCATAATTAAGAAATATGTTAAGCCTTCTGTCAATTAACTTAACTGATGTGAAAACTTGACTGGTCCACAGAGCGATGGATTTCCCCAGCTGCACCTTATCAGAGAACAGCTTAGTGTGAAGGAGAGAAGTTATGCTGAAGCCAGAGCTGTAAACGTGCCGGGAAAATTAGCACAAGCTGCAAGTATAGGGGGCGAAGAAGAAAACTTGCTTAGCCCATGTGTGGGTGCTGCTTAAATAGTTATGAATTACTTTAAAATCTTTCATTGATGGGATGAATAGTTGCATACATTTCTGCCATATGTAAGTTTCTCCAAAGAACTGGGCCCACAGGAGAAATGGAGGATGGCGGCCTATATGCAAACAGATGAGGGGCATTTGCTTCCCTCAAAAATATTCTTTTTTTTAATAATGTGCCTCAATAAAATATAAAACACTCAATTCAAAGCAAAAATTGAAATAGGATACTCCTGACTTCCCTTTCTTCCCTATATTCCCTCATGATATAGTCTTAGCACTTCTTTTAAATGTTACAATAGTGCTTCACAAACAATTTTTTTTGCCAGTCCATCACAATCAATGTTTTTGAAAAATATAATAAAAACAAATTATCACAAAAGTGAAATAAAAACATGAAAAAACTAAGCCCACTTTGTAATTACTATATTCAACAGTCAAGAAAATCACTCCGCAATTTGCCATGAAAGTTTCTTAACATTTAACTCTGTACAAGTATTGTTGCAGAACAACAAGGCCACAACATGTACACAAGCACTTTGTCTTAGCACCATATCAACAATTATCCTGTAAAGCTTTATCTCAGCATTTTCCACAATGCAACTGTTTATTTACACAGCCCCATTAGACTGGGAGTTCTGTAATGGGTAAGCCAGCACTTAACATTGGAGGCACTCAGTATTTATTGGATGAATGAGTGAATGAATAAGTGAAGCACAAAAGAGCATAAGGCTTTCTGCTCTTAACACCTGCAGGCACCCTTCTTACATCAGGAAAGCTCCCATGCTCTCCTGATTCCTTTGCCCCAGATTCCAAGGGTACAGATGCTTTTCTCGCCTTTGGTGGTAACTGCCACCTGCTTGTCCCAAAGAACTTCAAAATACAGAATAGAACATTGTCTCCCTAGCTTCCCACAAAGGTGATCACAAAGATTTCTTTTTTTACAGTTCAAGAGTATCAGTGCCAATCACTTTTCAGACAAAGCAAGATAAAATACAATAAATAAACACGGAGAAAGTTAGAACAATTTCAACATAAAGCGCAGATCTATCGTCTTGTTTTCTGCTATTCAGAGTGCTAAAGACACTGGGTTTTGTGTCTTTATCTGTAGGTTTCTCTAGTTTATCCATTTGGTTTACTGAGTTTGTGTGAAAATGTTGATTAAATCCTTTCTTAAAACTATTTGAGAACCATTTGCTACTTTCCCCAGCTCTGATATTAACTTCTAATTTAAAAAAAAAAAAAAAAAAACTGTGCAAGTATATTCGTTTTCTATTGCTGTTATAAAAGGAACCATAAACTTAGTGGTTTAAAACAAAAATTTATTGTCTCACAACTTCTGTAGGTCAGAAGTCTAACACAGTCTCACTGAGCTGAAATTACGCTGTTATCAGGGCTACATTCTTTTCCAGAGGCTCTAGGAGAAAATTCGTTTCATTGATATTCAGGTTGTCGAAAGAATTCAGTTCTTTGAGGTTGTGTTACTGAGTCCTCATTTCCTTGCTATCAGCTGAGGGCTGTTCTCAGCTTCTAGTGGCCACCGGGTCTCTTAGCTTGAGACTTCCTCCATCTTCAAATCCAGCAACAACTAGTGGAGATCTTCTCATGATGAATCTCTCTGACCCAAGCTGGGAAAGCGTCTCTGCTTTTAAGAGCTCCTGTGACTAAACAGAGTCCATCTGTATAATCCAGGATAATATCCCCATCTCAAGATCTATAACCTTATTCATATCTGCGAAGTTCCTTTAGCTATGTTATGTAACAGGTTCACGGGTTCTAGGGACTAGGAGATGGACGTATTTGGGGACCTCACCCTGCCTATCTCAACAGGAGATTTATAAATTTATTCTAGGGTAAAAAAGAAAATTATAAATATACGTTTTTAACTTTATCCTTGTATAAGGTCCTAATCTTATATAAGCATTCAGGACAAGGCTCTAAGAGATATTATGGTAGAGTCACACTGTGTGCATTGTCATACTGGGAAAGTACTTTGTACTTTGTTTATTTTGTTCATCTGGTCTTTTGGATAGTCCGCCGCAAGCTGTTTCAATCCCAGTGCACCCTCCAGATTTCTACCATAGTCAACTCATGCCCCAATTCTCTGCATAAAATTCTAAAAATGTAGATCAAAAATCCAGACTAAAATATTAAATCCCATTTATTTTGTTTGACAAATCTGATTCTTCATAATTTGATCTAACTGTATTTTATAACCCCATTTACCACTATTTCTCCTTCATTACCTACAATACACCAAAATACTTGCAAAATTCTGTGCCACTTATGCTTATCTTTGCACATGCTCTTCTTTCTGCTTCAATGGAACTTCCTTTCGGCTTGGATGAAATTTCTCTTTGGGGACATGTGATATAATTGAAATAGTATCAGCTTGGAAACCATTTTGATTTGTATTTGAACTAGTCACTCTGATACTTACTAGGCCTGAGACTTTCAGAAGCTCCTTTGCCTGGGGAGCAAAATGGGATTATTAAAACCTAATTTGCAAGCATATTTTGAGGCTTTGAAATAATACACATGAAAGCGTATAACACAATATCTGTCATATAATGGACATTTACTAAATGTTAGTTATTCTTTTGCCCTAGAGAACCTCATTTTTCCTCCAGGCTTACGTTCACCACTTCTGTCACATTGCCCAGATCCATCAGGTAGAGTAAGATTCTCAACCTTGAGTCTTCCATAACTGTGTATATTTAGCACTATCACACTTTAGTGGGCAATGTCTATACCTACCTGTGTCCTCTAATACCTTATAAACTTCTTGAGTGAAAGAATGTCTTGTTTATCATTTTAGCCATAGCACCTGGCAAAGGTACAAATTAGTCATTCACAAGTCTGGAGGAAGAGATGGATGGATGGATGGATGTGAGATAAATCTAGCATAGTAACTAACAAATAATACATATGCTTAATTTACTTTAAATATACCAATTGTGTAAGTATATCATTCTGGCTGTGTTGTTTTGTCTTTTTATCTCTTTGGCTGCCTTGTTCACAGAATATCTGCTCATTTACATTTTTATTCCTATAACTATGTTAAATTCCTAAAAGGTTGTGTCTTTCATTTCTTTGCTACCTTCACTCAAGCAAAACATTTGCATTCTATACATTGTGACCCTTTGGTGCAGTTCAACAGAATAATCAAAAATGCTACTATGATTTTCGAAAAAAACCTAATATTTAGGGTTTCTGGATAGAGCAAGAGCTGCTTCTTAGAAAGCAAAATGATCACACAGGAAAGTTTCAACAGCTGACCTAAATACAGTAAGAAATATCTTAGACTTTGTAGTGTCAAAACCACCCGTGTTTGCTAATTGGCCTTATGCAAAGGTAAAGTTAAATTTTTGGAACCTTCTTGAGAAGAGGTAGTTTTACAACTTGGAGCAAGGCACCTAATGATGTTAGGCTCCTATCCTCCCATAGAAATTGGGAGATAGGGGCACTATCTTTATTGATGATTACATTTCAGAGAATGGTCTCCGGGTCCTTAAGAAAGACATTCCTTGGTGGTAAAACTGGCAAGAGGCCTTTAAAAAGATTTACTTCCCCAAAGGACAGAGAAAGGATCTACAAATACAGGCTTTCTAAAGTAAATGCTTAAACAAAACTGGGGTTAGGAGCCTAGAGTCAAGAAGCCTGCCTGTCTTAAACTTTAGTCAACCAGAGGGGAATGTTAAGGTCCTCTTGGTGGGTGGAAACCTAAGTGTGTATTTCTGGATCAGAAAGGATGGATTTCCGAGATGTCCCTTGAAAAACAGGGTAGTTATAGGAGAACAAATTATTTAAGGGGAGCTGTTTATCATAATGCAGCTCAGCAGGTCTATTCATAAGCAAATTGCACTGAACTAGCCCTTGGCTGCGGTAGAGTGGGTATATCTCCAAATCCTTATGTATTAAGGAAATTTACGTTAAAAGACAGGTTTAGGCCAGGCAGCATGACTCAACCCTATAATCCCAACACTTTAGGAGGCTAAGGCAGGAGGATTGCTTGAGCCCAGGAGTTGGAGACCAACCTGAGTAACATAGTGAGACCTCATCTCAATAAATAAATAAATAAATAAGTACCTGTAGTCCCAGCTGTATGGGAAACTGAGGTGGGAGGAACTCTTGGTCCTGGGAAATTGAGGCTGCAGTGAGCTGTGGTCGCACCACTGCACTCTAGCCTGGGTGACAGAGCAAGACCCTGACTCAAGCAACCAACCAACCAAGCAAAAACCCAGAGATCTCAATCTGGTTTCATACAATATATATGTACAAGTGTCTGTATTTCAGAAAGTATTACTGCTTTAGAAAATGTGAAGCTTTACTTTTCATTTCACATTTTACTAACAATTAAAAGGCAGTGGAGGTTACAATCCCACCCATGGCCCATACTATCCCTTCCTTACGATTCTGTCAGAAGGGGCTAACATAGAAGGAAAAGCTTAGCTATTGCTCTTGGTGGAGCATTGTGATTAACCTCAGACAGTCTCCAGAATAATTTTAAAATCCTAATATTTTAGACATGCTTTTTCCTTTACTCTTCACTTTTATCCAAGCTCTTGGTTCTGCAATCCCCTAAAACATACTTTAGGCATTAAGTAAAAAGTAAGAAGTAATAAGAGTAACATTATTTGCTTCTTTTCTTCCTAGGGTATCTTATTTTCTTCAAGCTTTCTTTCTTCCTTCTTACTCCTATCCTGTCTTTGTTATTTTCTCTATTCTGAACATGATTAAACTTTCTGGTTATCAAAATGATAAGTTTCTAGTTATCAAAATGTGTGTGTGTGTGTGTGTGTACACACATGCCTGCATGTTTGGGGAGTGTAAGCATTTACAATAAGCAACTAATTTCACAGGATGACAGTCCCACAATTATCTGGTTATTTGTAACCAGATAACTTGGCTAGACTTTTGGGTAGGTCAGCAGAGCTCATAGGTACACTTCTATGCTCATTCTACAAAGATGGTTAAACAAAGAATATATATCTAAGTATGCATCCAGTGTAGGAAGAAATGAATTCTGCTTGTGAAATGAATGAATTGTATTTTTGAAATACATTGTATTTATGGAATTATGCTTGTGAAATGAATCTGACATATATGCAGAAAATATTTCAAATGCCTCATAGACTACACATCAACAAAAGGAACAAAAAACATCCAAATTTTATATCATTCTTCCCTCTCTTTCTTGTCCACTTGGCTCTTAATGCTTGTGTTCAGGCATAATTTTTAAACACTTTTCTTAAGCCAGTTTTCACTGAAGAGGTCAGGTGAGGTTAGGTTCTTTACAGTAAGTCACACTTTATCAGTGTGAAATTCTGTCATATTCCTCGTTTCTCAGTTAATTAAGCTGGATATCTCCTTAGAGATCTTTTTTATATGAAATTGGAAACTGGCTTCATGTTAGTGATTGTACCAAAATGGGCTTTAAAATGTAAAAGTCTCTAATCCTCTTTTAGAAGGGCAAGTGTTTCATGTCACCTTGTCTGTAGAGCAAAATCTCTTTCTGAATGAAAGATGCAGCTTTGCAAAACTGCACACTATGATTATAAATCAACCAGTACAATAACAGTACTGCAGACAAAACCTCCTAAGATAATCTCTTTAGCATAAAATTGTATTCAGCAAGATGAAAATCCTAACGAGAATGTGATTTCTGTCGGTTTAGCTTTTTATGCATGCCATTTACACTAAGATTCTTTTTTCATACTCATATTACCATTTCACCTGGAGAAAAATGGCTTATTATATAATCAGGGTTCATATGCATGGACCACAATGGACATGAAGCATATGAGGATTTATATCAAGAGTCAAAATTCTTACCAGATTGGCAGTTGCTCAAAGAAAGGAAATAAAAGTGATTAGATGGCCATGATTGGCTCCTGAACTCAGAATAAAGGAACTGAGGTGCACAGCTGGACTACATCACACCAGGAAAGAATGAGGAGTCTCTGAAGAGTATGACTTCAGAGGAGAAGCTAGAATTGTTTATTGTTGCCCCAGGGAGGTGTAATTGGGGTTAATGGGATGAAATTAAGCACAGAAAAATTCATGATGTATATCAGGAAACACTCCCTAATAAAGAGGTCTTTTATAAAATTGTCCCAATGGAAGTATTAGAAGTCCTTTTGTTTGAGTGATTCAAACTTTACGTGGGGAAATATATGGAAAAATAGGCTCTAAAAGACAATCTCATACTAGTCCTCAAGGGATGAATTATGTAGAACAATCAGATCTTTCTTGGCTTTAATTTTCATGAGTCTATTTTAGTAAGCTCCTCAAAGGCTCAATTTTCAAAGCACTTGTTCAATCCCTTCTGCATTGCACCTGCATTAGTAGCAGGTTCCAATTAACTGAGTTTGCAATTGTGTACTATGACGATTGAGACTCTTACCTGAGAACCTGGAAACCTGAAGTCATTTGCAATTACTTCAGTTGGTATTTATGGATGTAAACATAGTTAATGTAAAACTCAATATAGTAAACAAAGTTCTGAAGAATGCTAACAGCAAACTGAATTCCTTGTCTTATTCGAGTTTATCACATCCTTTAATTAATTAAATTAGACTTTGTTGAGAATCTTGTATCTGTTGGTCACTGAGAAAAGTGGGCAAACGACATGAACGGACACTTTTTTTTCCCCATATGATTGTTGGCCACATGAGAAGACATACATGTGACCAACAATCATATGGAAAAAAAGTTCAACATCATTTATCATTAGAGGAATGCAAATCAAAGCTACAATGAGATACCATCTCACACCAGTCAGAATGGCTATTACTGAAAGCTCAAAAAATAACAGATGCTGGAGAGGCTGTGGAGAAAAAGGAATGCTTATACACTTGGTGGGAGTGTAAATTAATTCAACTATTGTGAAAGACAGTGTGGCAATTCCTCAAAGACCTAAAGACGGAAATACTATTCAATACAGAAAGCCCATTACTGAGTATACACCCAAAGGAATAGAAATCATTCTGTCATAAAGACACACGTGCACACATGTCATTGCAACACTAGTCACAATAGCAAAGACATGGAATCAACTGAAATGCCCATCAATGATAGAGCGGAGAAAGAAAATGTGGTACAAATACACTGTGATAGTTAAGATTCTCCAGAGGGACACAACTAACAAGATATATGTGTATATGAAAGGGAATTTATTAGGGAGAATTGGCTCACAGGATCACAAGGAGAAGTCCCACGATAGGCCATCTGCAAGCTAGGGAAGAAGCCAGAAGTGGCTCAGTCCGGGTTCAAAAGCCTCCAAAGCAGGGAAACCAACAGTGCAGCCTTTAGACTGTAGCTGAAGGCCCGAGAGCCCCATGCAAACCACCTGAGTCCAAAGGCTGAAGAACCTGGAGTCTGATGTCCGAAGGCAGGAAGAATGGAAGGAGGCATCCAATACGGGAGAAAGATGAAAGCCAAAGGACTCAGCAAGCCAACTTATCCCACCTTCTTCCACTTGCTTTGTTCTAGCCATACTGGCAGCTGATTGGATGGTGCCCAACCACGTTGAGGGTGGGTCTTCCCCTCCTACTCCACGGACTCAAATGTCAATTTTCTCTGGCAACACCCTCACAGACATACCCAGAAACAATACTTTACCAGCTTTCTAGGCATCCTTTAATCCAATGAAGTTGACATCTAATATTAACCATCACATGTACCACGGAATACTATGCAGCCATAAAAAAGAATGAGATTATGTCCTCTGTAGGGACATGGATGGAGCTGTAGGCCATTATCCTTAGTAAACTAACACAGGAACAGAAAATCAAATACCACATTTGCTCACTTATAAGTGGGAACTAAATGATGAGAACACATGGACACATAGAGGGGAGCAACACACACTGGGGCCTACCAGAGGGCAGAAGTCAGGAGAAGGGAGAGGATCAGAAAAAATAACTAATGGGCACTAGGCTTAATGATACCTGTGTGATGAAATAATCTGTATGACAAACCCCCATGACACAAGTTGACCTATGTAACAAACCTGCATATGTACCCCTGAACTTAATAGTTTAAAAAATTTTTTAGGCAGGGGGTGGTGGCTCAAGCCTGTAATCCCAGCACTTTGGGAGGCCGAGACAGGCGGATCACGAGGTCAGGAGATCGAGACCATCCTGGCTAACACGGTGAAACCCCGTCTCTACTAAAACATACAAAAAACTAGCCGGGCGAGGTGGCGGGTGCCTGTAGTCCCAGCTACTCGGGAGGCTGAGGCAGGAGAATGGCGTAAACCCAGGAGGCGGAGCTTGCAGTGAGCTGAGATCCAGCCACTGCACTCCAGCCTGGGCGACAGAACGAGACTCCATCTCAAAAAAAAAAAAAAATGTTTTAAATATTTTTAAATGAAAATGTTAAATTTGATATAATTTTCCATTATCTTTGAAATGCACTCTGGTTAAAGATTGTGTCTTTTCTACCTTTTCATGCCTAGTACCTAACCCAGTGTCTCGCATAGACAATACTTATTAAATGAATGAATGAATGAATGCTCAAGACTACCACATTTGGTATATTACCTTAGTTTCCATGAACTCATTTATGCCTGTCTTTCAGTGTACTAATTACAAAGATATTTCTTACATAAATAAATAAATAAATAAATAAATAAATAAATAAATAAGCAAAATGAACAGTGGTTTAGGTGTCTTGTCCAAGATCTTCTACCTTGTTTTATTCCAAAGTTTCTGGATAAAACACCTTCCCAAAAAACTGGCTGCCTGAGGCCCCTTCCTCATCCCTAACTGTGAAAGTAAAGCAGTGGTTTAAATAAAGTTTCCTTCTGCTTTCAACACTGGGCTTTTTAGACACAGGTGTGAACCCATTTGGTTTTTGTTTGTTTGTTTGTTTTGGAAGAGGGAGGAAAGATTAAGATCTTTCTAGGACTTCCCTTACCCTTCCACTATGACCAGGACTGCAAATACCCAAACTCAAGAACACTAATCCTCCACACTGCTGGATATTGAAAGAATATTTAAATAGGCAAGCTAGGCACAGCAACTTGTTTCTGTAATCCTAGAACTTTGGGAGGCCTAGGAGGAGGATCACTTGAGGCCAGGAGTTCAAGACTAGCCTGGGTGACATAATAAGATCCTGTCTCTATATAAATAAATAAATAAATAAATAAATAAATAAATAAATTTTAAAAAATAGGAAAAAGGCAACTTACAATGAAAAAAACAGAAGCAAAATGATGAAATTCATAGTAGATTCAAAAGATATCATTAATTAAACCAGCAGTTCTGGTGCTTTTTCAGACTATTGAAAACCCTTCCTTCCTCATCTTTATCTTTAGTTCTCTCATGTCATTAGTCTTCCTTCATTTTATATATCATGGAAGCATTTTATTTATTTTTATTTCTTTAATCTGTAAAACATATTTAAGTGTTAGAAAACATTTGCTTTTATTTTAGTATTTAATATGACTCTCAAATAGTTTTCAGTCTTTTTTTACAGGTTTCCCAAAATAAGTTATTTGCTTCATTTTAGTTGTTTCTACTTTACATCTAAGTTTTATACAAAACCCACAGGAAGAAACTTTTAGTGACATTGTTAGAACTCTGTGTATTCATTTGCAGTCTTTTATTCTGTTCTCTCCACTGTCGCCCTTTTTATTAGCAAAGAGCAACTCTGCTGCTATTAAACTGAAATTTTATGTTAAAGGACATTTTATCCCTTGCCAGCTTTAAAATATGTAATTGAAACATCATTTGTTTATCTGTCCTCTGATGTGATCTTCTATTCATTCTCTACATTTTTTCCTACATTTCCTTTGTTAAACAGATATAGATTTGTTTGGTCATTGACAGGCCTCATTTGCCTTGCTGTTATTTCTCTCTGCATGCTTCAACATTCCTGTCACTCTCCTATATTGATTCATATTATTACTTACTGGATCCCTGTTCTCATTTTTTCTCAAATTTACTAGATGTGTGTACCTTGTGAAGGAGTCAAAAGATATCACTTACATTTTATCCAACTAAACATGATCAGATATCAAACCAGATACATGCACTTATAAAGTTGTGGTTCGTCAATGACAAGAGCACATATGACAATGAAAAGATGTTTCATCTAAGATTAGACCAATTGATGCATGTCTGTATAATTAAAACAGGCTTCTTTAAGATACATGTTATGTTTTCCAAAGCAGCCAAACAGAACAGGCTGTAGTCATTAAAAGATAATTGTCCCAGTGTGGTGGAGCTTCCTGAGACATGTATGTTTGTGTAAGGTTGTCCAGAAATGAGCCAATCTAATAAGGAGTGACTTGTTATATTTGAACTATAAAATATGCCGGGACACTAAATTAAACAGACCCAAATAGTCTTAAAAAACAGAATGGACTCAAACAGGAAAGTCAATATTATTGAGATTAAGAATAAATTAACTCCCACTTCAATATGTGTCAACATCATGTTTATTAAGTGTTTTTTGTTTTTGTTTTTGTTTTTGTTTTTGAGATGGAGTCTTGCTCTGTCGCCCAGGCTGGAGTGCAGTGGTGCAATCTTGGCTCACTGCAAGCTCTGCCTCCCAGGTTCACACCATTAACAAATACAGTATTGTCTCTTTATGAGGTTCTCTTTATTAAGGGAAGATAGAAAAACATAAGAGAACAAAGTTGTGAATACTTATAGTATCTGAGTTCCTTTGTGTAGGCATTCCAGTTCAGTGAATTAAATTGACAAGAGAACGTTTGCATATTATCCCCAAGTTTTTTCATTTGTTGTATTACTACTGTGTTATACAAAGCTCAATTATTTTCTTAATGTTTTGAGAGAAGACTCAGCTTTAGACTCCAGTTCTAACAACCTGAAATGCTATCAGCAGCCCCAGATCCCTCCCTCTACTGCATGCTTGACTCCCCCTTGACTTTCCTGTTACAAACAGCTGTAGAACTCAATGTTTGCTTGTGTCTCCTCAAACTTCATATGTTAAAATCCTATCCCCCAGTGTGATTAGGAGGTGGGGCTTATCGGAGGTGATTAAAACCTTCATAAGAAGAGATTTTAGAAAGTTCTCTTGCCCCTTCTGCCACGTGAGGGCACAGATAGAAGACAGTCCTCTATGAGCCAGGAAGAGGACCCCACCAGATGTGGAATCTACCAGTACCTTAATCTTGGACTTCCCAGCCTGCATAACTGTGAGAAATAAGTGTCTGTTGCTAAATGCAGCCAGTCCATTGTATTTTTGCTATAGCAGCCTGAACAGACTAAGATATCAACAAAGACACTCCAGAAGCCACTGCTTGATTAGGCTGCCGTTCCCACCTGACCCCAGTTGCAGAGCCTCATTGATTAATCTCTCTGTCTCCTACACTATCCATTCTGCCAGGGAATTCTGCTTAAGTTACAGCTTCTATTGGGTTATTTTTCTCTCTTTTATAAAACATTCAATGGTTCCTCACTGTCCATTCAATGAACTACAAATACCTCAGCCCAGAATTCAAAGCCTTGTACAATATAGCTCCAACCTCTCTCCCCAGCTACATCGCTTTCTATTCTCTGACATAAACCCCATCTTCTAGCAAAATTGAACATCTTATATTTCCTCACATTGTCTGGTATCTTCTCCTCTCAAGGGCATTTTTTTCAATTTCCTTTATGAGGAACCTATCCTTCAGAAGGATTTTAAATATTACCTACTGTAAAAATAACTTTTCCAATTTTTCAGTCACATATCCTATTTCACTTCCTTAACATTACTCATTTCTGCCATGTGTATCGTACCTTGTATCATGTTGATTTTATTGGGCATGCCCCTAGCATTAGCCCTAGAGAGTAACAGAACATCTCCTGCAGCCACCAGAACAGGGCCAGACACATGGTGGCGGATCACCTATTTAATCTTGTTTTCCACAAAGACTAATCAAGTAGACAGCATATGTATGTGCCAAGCACAATGCTACTAACTTTACAATAGGATTGCATAAGTGAGGTCAAAACATTCTTGAATCTCATATTCTAACATGCTTTGACAAATTTTTCTAAGCTACCAGTTCTTATCAAGAGTTTAGAAAATTATTTTAAGTTAGTAAATATGAACTGAAGGATCTAGTCTGTAAATATATTATATAAAGTATTAATTTAACATTTAATATTTCAAATGATCTACACCAGAAATGTTCATCCTTCTCTCAGAAACCCTGTGTGTTCTCTCCTCACTTTGTTTAGGTTTTTGTCCACACCGTACTTTCTCAAGGAAGTCTGCCCCCTAGTCACCCTCTCTGAAATTGCAGCAGACACACACACACACACACACACACACATCCTATCTCCCTTTCCTGCCTTATTTTCCTCCATCACACTTATCACTAATATACTGCAATGGTCTAAATGCTTCCCCCAACATTCATGTGTTGGAAATATATTTCCCAATGCAACAGCATTGGGAGGTGGAGCCTAATGAGAAGTGTTGAAAGCATGATAGTAAAAGTAAAATACTGCTTATGGGAGAAAAAATTCACAAGCAGAGAAGTGGCAGAGGACACATGATCCATGCGCCTCATTAGCCCACAGAGTGGCACACTTAGACAAACGTGGACAGAGGCACAGGAATAAAAGGGGACACTCTCTTCTTGCCATTTTGCATAATCTCAGGAGATGTGAATGGAACAGGGAACACCTAGTTGACTGTGTAAACAGTGAAAGCTTCCACTCAGAGAATGACCCTGTTAAAAATGGGCAGCTTCATAAAACAGAATGAGATCATGGAGGCCATTATCCTTAGCAAACTAAGGCAGGAACAGAAAACCAAACATCACATGTTCTCACTTATAAGTGGGAGCTAAATGATGAGAATTCATGGATGCAAAGAAGGGAACAATAGACACTGGAGTCTACTTGAAGTGGGAAAATGGGAGGAGAGAGAGGAACTGAAAAAAGTAACTATTGAGTACTAGGCTTAGTACCTGGGTGATGAAATAATCTGTACAGCAACCCCCGCCCCCTGCCCCACCGACACAAGCTTACCTATATAATTTTTCTGTCTACCCTGCACACCTACCCCTGAACATAAAATAAAAGTTTAAAAAAAGGGCATCTTTTCTTGAGCCAGATTCCCTCTACTCTGCTAAAAAAAATAAATAAATAATAAATTTTTAAAAAGCCTCCAGGAGCATCCAGAACAATCTTTCCTCAGTCCACTCTGGGTCAGTGGGAACTGTGGCCTGTGGCCAAATACCAGATTTTTTTCTTTTTTTTTTTTTTTTTTTTTTTTGCTGTTTAGGAGTTTGGTGTTAATAAGTGTCTCCTGCAGTTAGTAAGTTAGTAAGTGTCACTTTCATCATTCAGGTAAAGAATGATGTCTTAAATATTATGATAAGTTCATATTAACAGCCACTGCTTGGGAAAATCTTAGAAAGCTGTTTGAGGCTATCTGTGCACATCTGCAATAGCAATGAGTTATTCAAAGCACTCACTTCACCCTGAAATCTTGATCCTCCTACTCAAATTGTCTGAGTATATGTCTAATCCAACAAAGAGTATCAACGTACCTTGAGAATGAGCCACAGATTTTTGTCTGCCTTCTTCGTTATTGTATCCAACTACACAGAATGGTTCCTGGCACAGAGCAGGCACCCAGTAAACATTTTTTTGCCTTAATAAATAAATGAAATATTGACAACAATGCAGTGCCCTGCCCTCAGTTCCTTCTCTTATGTCTGAATCATCAGTAAAGATACAAGGGTTATGTTAATTCAATATAAGAGTGTATTGCCAATTTAGCCACTTATAAATTTCCCTTTACTACAATGTGAAAAAGCTGGTAACAGAACAAATTCCTTATAGTAACCGACTTTCAGACCCCTTGTTATTAATTACAATATGTGCTATATTATCATGCTAATGCTTTATTGTTTTCCTTATTGCAGCTTCAGAACAGATAGTTCAGATAGTTACCACATGTGAAGGTGCGGGGAGAGGGGTGGCTAGTTAGATGGTCTTCAAATTACTTGGCCATCCCTGACCTTGATAATCCCATTTATATTCAGATGATGCTATTACTTCATACCATGTTTCTTTTTAACTTCTATTATCTCTAAGGCTGTCTGCCAGAATGAGAAAGATGAAGATGCCACTCATTTGTTCTCTAATCACCTCTTTCTGCTCCTTATCAGTGGGCTTTCACCCATTGGCTCTCATGGACACTTTTCTCTAGATTGCATAATATCACATATTTCTATACCACATAGCTTGTATCTTGACAAATAGAATACTGTAATGCCAAACAGCTCCTAATTCCCCTTTACATTACCTTCGGAGAATATGCTTTCAAACATTTTTTCCCTTCCTTACTTTGTTTTCTTTGACATCCTCTAACATAACCTTCTCTTTCCTTTTTCATTCAACATTTATCATTGTTATGATAACCACATAAGGTCTATTAACAATCTGAGTGGGAAAAATGCAGTTAAAATCTTATATTAGTAACCCATTCTGTTGCATTTTTCATTATAAATCCTTTTGTTATCACATTATGAATTCTGGAGAAACAGAAATAGGAAGGGGAAATATGTCTCCAAAATGTGCAGATGTATACCCCATAATCTCCATTTCGGTGTCCGTTATCTCCTTCCCCCTCTCTTTCTCCCTTGTTTATCTCACTTCCTGGTTCTCTCACACCTTTCCGTTGTTATATTTAGAAGTAATTATTAGATTTTTGGTGTATAAGAGTTCATAGCTCATATTAATTTACCAAGGGTTGCTATAACAAAATACCACAAACTAGGTGGCTTAAACAACAGATATTTATTTTCTCAAAGTTCTGGAGACTGGAAGTCCAAGATCAAAGTGTTGGCAGGTCTGGTTTCTCCTGAGGGTTCTCTCTGTGGCTTGCAGGTGGCCACCTTCTTTCTGTGTCCTCATGTCATGTTTTCTCTGTGTAAACCCATCCCTGATGTCTTTTTGTTCATCCAAATTTTCTCTTCTCATAAGGACATTGGTCAGATGGGGTTAGGACCCTCCCTAAGGGCCTTATTTTAACTTAATTACTCCTTTAGAGAACACATCTCTGAATGTAGTCATATTCTGAGGTACTGGGCTAAGGACTTCCACATTTGAATTTAAAAGTTGGGAGGGGCACAATTCACTTTATAAATATTTCACAAGAGAGAAAAGTGTAGTCATAAAAGTATAGAATTCAAAGTAAGTTATGAAAAATGTGATAAACTCTAAAGGTTAGGTTATGATAAATACGATGCTTTTTGCTTTAGTTGGTTAGATATTTGATTGTTATTTTGTTTTTGAAAGAAATAAGATATGAGCTAGACCACAAGAGGATACAATTTGACTTCAAAGGATAGGATTTCTGCAGTGAAATTGGAGAAAAGGTGAAGGGAATAAATTGCACACATCCCAGTGGCAGGAACACAAAGGACTCATTAAAGAATAGAGAATTGATCTGGCTGGAATGTTGACTATCGGAGAGTGTTGGTTTGCAGGAGCAGGAGCAGGGGTGCCCCTGGGTAAGAAGAAGTCTAGAGGGATTTCAGACTAGAAAAGATAAGTAGAACTTCACTGTAAAGCTGAGGAATTTGGATTTTATTCTGTCAGTGACAGGGAAGAATTAAAGTCAAAGTGCTCTTGATAGTTCTTTTGTTTACAGGTTCAGTGTTGAAAATGGGTAAGCAAGAACATTATGCTAAGTGTAATAGGCCAGGCACAGAAAGTCAAACACCACGTCTCACTTATATGTAGAATCTAAAAAAGTTGAACTTATAGAAGCAGAGAGTAAAATGGAGTTGGGGGAAAGCAGAGTGACTGGGGAGATGTTTAGTCAAAACATTCAAACTTTTAGTTAGACAGGAGGAATAAATTCAAGAGCTCTATTGTACAACATAGTGACTATATGTATAATATTAGTTCTCGCACTGCTATAAAGAAATATGTGAGACTGGGTCATATATAAAGAAAAGAGGTTTAATTGGCTCACAGTTCTGCAGGCTGTACAGGAAGCATAGCAGCTTCTACTTCTGGGGAGGCCTCAGGAAATTGCCAGCCATGACAGAGGCAAAGAGGGAATGAGGCACTTCTTACACAGCTGGAACAGGAGCAAGAGATGCAGGGAGGTGCCACACTTTTAAACAACCACATCTCACAAGAGAAGAGCACGAAGGGGGCAATCTGCCCCCATAATCCAATCATCTCCCACCAGGCCCTACCTTCACCATTGGGATTACAATTCAACATGAGATATGGGTGGGGACACAAATCCAACGCTTATCACTATAGTTGATAAAGGGTTGTATACTTGACTACTGCTGAAAGAGCAGATTTTAAATGTTCTCGACATGAAAAATAAGTATATAAGGTAATGAATATGTTAACTAGATTGATTTAGCCATTCCACAGACATATTTTAAAATATTGTTTTAAACAACATTCACAGATACTGTTTTTATTTGTCAGTTAAAGTGTATATAATTAAAAAATAAAACAAACTCTATATTAACAGTAGTCTGTATTATAAAGCATTTCCTTTCCTCGAATGTTTCAATATTTCCTATTTCATAACTGGACCCCAAACATAGCTGAAATTCTCATATACATATTCTTGAGGGCCTAAACCAATGGTTTGCTTTGGTGTCATGATCACCCTTCACAAAGTCTGATACTCTTGCATTACTTGTATCAGTATTTCTCCAACTATAGTCTTTGGCTCTTTAGATAACTACGAACTTATTCTGAGGAGTGGAAGAAACTAATTTTTTTAGCTTGTAGGTTCTTAACATGGGGTTCTTGAGCAGAGGTGAGAAAATAATTACATATTTTATTTTCAGTAACTTCTAACTGAAATATAACATTTCTCTTTAAAGTAAATTGGCAACACAAGCAGACATTTTTATAGGTCATTACGATTACTGTGAAAACCTTGAAATTTTTTTAATGCTTATCACTAATTTAAAATTATGGGGGTTATCAAACCTGATGACAGATCTCATTATTTATTGGTAATAAAAATTCACCAATAATATAATATTTGTTAATGTTATGATTTTTTAGATATTTTGATTACTGTAATTCTGGAGAACTGGCTTCATCTTACTGGTTGAATTTAGTTTTATGCATTGAAAAACTATCCTGAGAAGCAGCCCATAAGCTACAAGAAACAGGCAGAAGAGTCTATGGGATAAAAATGGTTAAGAATCCACAACTTAGAAGGAGTCTATAGTATTACTCCAGTCTGGGAGTGGAGGGAGAACTGCCTTGTGTTATCACTCCTTGCTTTAAGAAACCTGTGTTCAGGCTTTTGCTTTGAATACTAAACCATCTATTTCTCTATTTATCATATTTCTTTGAGTCGATACCTCTGAGCCTTCCTAGATGGCTTCTTATCACTTGAAGTTGACTATAAATGGATTCTTTTATTTCGTTTACCCTGGAGTCAGAACAGGCAGGAGGAAATCAGGTTGAGAGGAGTAAAGCATCCCGAGGAAAATTTTATCAATTAAATGTTAATGGAAAAAAAAAAAAACAAAAAAAACTTATTCATTCTCTTGATTTGTGTTACTTTAAGGTGAAATCCAGATATCAAATGAACTTATCAAAAGGATGCCTAAATGCTCTCAACTTTTTGGCGTGTTCTTATATTAGTTCCACTAGATTTAAAACATAAATATATTGTTTCCACTTAAGCAATCTCTGGATAATATTTTAAAAGATAATGAAATAATATCTAAGCCCATCAGATGGAAGCTACTGTATTAAGTACTAACTATAATCATTATTTTCTTAAATATTTGGATATTTGGATCTCACTGAAACATGTAACATTCTTTTGAAATGACCTGTGCTTAGAAGAATGCAATCAAAGCATGTTGCAGTGGAAGCAGCTGCTTCTCTCCGTTCTGTAAGAATAGAGTCTCAATGAATAGCCGGCTGAAATTCCAATGGCTTTATCAAATGAGACCCTGACCAGTTTTTCCAACAATATTTAAAGCCTCCTTTAGTGATTTCACTGCATTTACAGAGAGACCTCAACAATCAAGAAGGAAATGTGTGTTTTGCTCTTTCTTGGCTCTGTTCAGTCCCTGGTTTTATCAAGCTGCCACACAGCACTTCTGTCCTGAAAGACGCCTGTGTGACTTGGATACCATTTCATAGAGTCACACTGGATCCTCTTATGTCCTGCCAATTAAATTATCTTCTCCAGCCTTTATTCCTGCCAAAGAGGCTCAGGCTGAGATAAGGTCACACTCCTCTTAAGTTGTTTTTGAAATAGTGTGGAAGGCCTCATGGAGAATAAGAACATGCACAAGCATTAATGCCTCATCTTCCCCAGCCTCCTTGGTAGATACTGAATTTCTCTGCAGAAGTTCCTCCTATTGTGTAACACCACCCTGAATCTCTAAAAACTGAAGAGTCCTCTTTAATCTCATTAAATTAAACTATAGCACTACACAAAGCAGGTGCTAACTGTGAGATTCCATTATCACTGTGCCAATTGAATTACAGATCAGACATCATAGGAGCTGAGAGGTTCTGAAATTGGTCCTGTTCAGGGACTCTGGGGAACAATACCTGACTCTTTTCTGTATTTATATAAAACTGTCTCTATTCTGCTACACGTCTAAAACAAAATTAAATTTTTGTAAACTATCTAGATATTTGCTATTTTTCATGTTTTGCATTCTACATTTCACCTTGGCTTTTTCTTTCCCCATCAGAATGTTTCACAAGACACAACTAAGACAATGGGTCTTTATTTTATAAAACACACTAAGTGTAATAACTGAGCTTTCAGTTGATTTCATATTGGCACCAAGGTACTACCTTTCCATGAGGAGACGGCTGCAAACTCAAGCTCTAGACTTATAGGAGACTATAAAGTGTTCTCTAAGACACTTGTTTAAAGTGCCTCTTAGGACTTTTGAGACTGTCGAGATGAATTCTACTTTCTGGGTCCTGAATCCAAAATGAGAGGAAGAGGACCTATGGTTGCCTTGTAAGAGTGGGTACACGGATAAGAAGTCCTCAGGGTGTGGCACTCAGACCAGCTCACAAACACCACCTTCCTCTGAAACTTAAAAATTCCCAGCCACTTGTCCCTCCCACACACCCTCTCTGTTGCCTACTCACAAAATCATTGTTGTATTTTGTGTAAAACCTCATCATTCCTTTACGTTTCAGATGAAAGCTTCTTGCTGACCCTTAGTGCTCCGTTTCCCCAACCCCTGCAAGGGATTTCATACTCAGAAAACACATGGCCCAGATTGGAGAGTCTGCAAAAGCACAGATAGTCACTGTTTGCTTACATACCTGCTGACACAGTTTCTGGCATGATAGAATATTAGCACGAAGGAAAGCTAGGCTCTTGAGTATATGCTTTCCCTAAACTCACTCTCTCTATGGAGTCTTCTGAATCCAAAGAATTATAACAGAATGAAGAGTTTAAAAATTTTAGGCAAAGCAATTGAAATCACAGATGACTGAGGAGACTTTTGAGATGACTGAGTGATTGAGAGATCTTTGAGTATTTTCCTCCTTTGAGCGGCCTTTTTTTTTTTTTTTTTTTTTTTTTAAACGTAGTTTTGCTCTTCTTTCCCAGGCTGGAGTGCAGCGGCGCCATCTTGGCTCACTGCAACCCCCGCCTCCCTGGTTCAAGCAATTCTCCTGCCTCCGCCTCCCAAGTACCTGGGATTACAGGCATCCGCCACCACGCCCTGCTAATTTTTTGTATTTTTAGTGGAGATAGGGTTTCACCACGTTGGCCAGGCTGGTTTCAAACTCCTGACGTCGTGATCTGCCCACTTCAGCCTCTCAAAGTGCTGGGATTACAGGCATGAGCCACCACACCTGGCCCTATTTTTGTCTTTCTTAGCTTTTCTATTTCGTCCTATGCCTAGCAATTTCTGATTTCTACTAGATACTATAAATAATATTTTGTGAAATCTTGGGATTTTATTAATTTTCCCTGAAAGTTGAGTTATTTTTCACCAAAAAGTTTTAAATGACTGGCAGATAACTATAAATTTGTAGAGGTTTGGTTTTCTTCTTTATGAAAGTGGGACTATTTTGTTTTGCCTCCTAATCCTGAGAAAATCTCTTAGTCCTAGGCCGCTACCTTTACTCTTAAGATGGGGAAGTCTGAATATTTACCAAGCTTTAAATTAGCTTGGCAGGTCTTAAACTCCAGACTTTCTTATCTCTTCAGTTAAAATATCTGCTCAGCTCTTTATAGCCTTCAGTTATTTTTTTTCTTCCTGGACACTTCGGGACCTCATAAGCACATATGCAGTCAGGAGTCAGACAAGGATTTGAGAAAATTTTATAAGCAGATCTTGATATCTTTCACTGTTGTTCTCTCCTTTCAACACTCTGGTGGTCCTGCATCCATGCTGAGGCCAATAAGGCTGTGGTTTTCTGCTTCCGTTTTAGCTGATCCACACTGCACTTGCCCATTTATTTATCAGCCCATTCATTTTTTACTTTTATTTTCGTCTGGTGCCTCCCACTAAAGTACAGTCTCTGGGAGAACAGATTTCTCTTCTGGCACCACTACATTTCAGCACATGATGCTATGCACAGCACACAGCAGATTCCTAACATATTTACCTGACTTTTGATATTTTACATCATATCATGTGACAATGGCTTTATATTAAAATTATGTTAAATTATATTAAATTTATAATTTAATAATTAAATTAAAGCTAAAGTCATGTTAATTATTGAAAGACCATTAAAAGTAAAATAAACAGAATGTTTACATCCTCATTCTAGAGATAGGAAAGAGTCCAAAACATTTAAAACACTAATCATTTTGATTCAAGGAGATGTCTTAATAAACTATGTAAATTTATATAATTTGCAGATGGTATATTACTACAACGTGCGAAAGTATTGAATGTAACAAACCAGGATGGAACCATTTAAATTTTTATTAAGCTTCTATATCCAACCTTATTGCAAAGGAAACCATGTACAAGCTCTCCACTTCTATCAGTGTGGAAATATAATGAATTTTTCCTCTGAGAGTGCTGAACAGCCATCTCAGCTAAGTTCTTACCTCTACAGCAAAACATCAATCTAATCTGTCATCTCAGCAGCACTCACTGGCCATTCTGTGAAAGATCCTTCTGCTATTTGAGAGCTCAGGCA